>NW_015547644.1:8307-84661 GCF_001515605.1 Sinocyclocheilus anshuiensis
GCAGTCAGGGAGAAACAATTTCTAGATCTTTTGATGTCAAACATGAGAGAGACCGAAATTACACAGAAAAGAGACCATAGAAAAAGAAAAAAAGGTCCCCAACTTTTTTCTTCTTCTTTGCGTTTGTTTTGTTTTTAATTTCCTCTTATTGTTATGCCTGTTTTGTGTGTACACTAAATGAGACGATAACTAAAGAAGGATGTCCTTCTCTTGAGCTGATGAAGATGTTCATTTAGAGAAAGTGTTTTATATATACAGTATATATATATATATATATATATATAATTTTACATACCGTTTGATATAAATTCAATAATTAAATATTTTGCATTCACATTGCTTAAGATATCTTAACATAGACTAAACAAAATATTATTTAATTCTATCATTATATCACTCCCTATGCAGCCATCAAGTCTTATTTGAATAGTGATTTATTCGGTTATATAATACGCTATCTTTGGATTCGGATCTTCAGATTTAAATATAGCACACAAGTCGTATGGACTTTTATGATACTTTTATGGTGTCTATGGTGAGTTTAATTCAAAGCATGAAAGATTTTGCAAAACATCTCCTGTTGCGTTGCATGGAAGAAATACAGTTTTGGAACAACATGAAAGTGAGTAAATGATTTAAGAAAGTTAATTTACAATGCATAGTGTAACTCAAACTAATTAGACAGTCTTCTGCTGTTTGTCTTCTATAAGATAATACACACTATGTCTACAAAATCAATCACATGATCCTCTTCACTACCTCCACACATGCTCCAAACAGTCCAACAAAAGGAACGGGAGAGTTTACAGTACACATACATATAATATGTAAACAAAAACTTTTATTTTGGATATTTTGGATAATCGTGATTAATCGTTTGACAGCACTAGTAAAAACAAACAGTTTTATTGAAATGTTATGTTTTACATATGTTGTTTTTGTAAATCATGATTACCAAAATATGTTTTAAGAAAAACAGTTCCCCGCATTAAATGTCTTGTGTCTCATATCACTGCATGTCACATATTTTAATTCACATTTCCTCTTTACTCTAGTTCATTCGGTGGCTTTTTGGATATGCTGGTTAACTTGTTTGATGAAGTACTAATATGTAGTTTCACAGGCCCTGGTGAATTGTGCTCTCAATGAAAAGTAATTACCACAGTAATTACACTCGTTTGAGGGAGGGCGAGATGTGCCACACACACACACACACATACACACACATGCACGGATATAGACAGTGAAAGCAGGTTGACAAGCTCTTTGTAGCAGTCTGGCTTGCATCTGACAGCTCTTTTGGCAGTTGTGTCTCAGCGTTGTTGTCAGACATGAGTCTGAGATGCTGTTTGTTTTGCGTCGACACACATTTGTGCGCTGAAGTTTTCTGTGTGAACATAAAATGCTTCCCCAATCAGCTGATAAAAAATAAGTATAAAGCACAACATGCTGCTTTTACGTGACGTGTTTTCCGTCTCAGTTATGTTAGACTGCATGAAGCAAAGCTGAGTGAGGAGAACTTTCACTCTGCGTTCTGACTCCTAAGAATAATGCAAGCACATGTATATACACAGGGTGACAATTTGTGTGTTTTTTTTTGTTTGTTTTTTATGTTGTAGGGATAAAGAGGAGCAGCTGGTTCGTCTTCGGGACAGTCAGAGGCTTCAGGCCCAGCAGGCTGAGAGTGCACTGGAGAACTTTAAGAAGCAGGTGGAGCTCAGCTCAGAGAAGACCTACACTGACATGAAGCAACAGGTGAGTCAAGGGCACCTACAGTTTACCCTGTGTCACAAGGTTTATGAAAGCTATGCTCTGTCAAGCTCACGGTATAGCGGTCAGAGCATCAGCCTCAGACTGCTCACTGACCCTCTGACACACATTCTGACTGAAATCCAAATCACCTGTTTGTGGCTACTATGCAGCTTCCGAAGTCATGTTTACAAGTTTCCAGGTTGCTAGATTGAGCACTTCTGCAGGAAAAACTAATCACTGGAGTTAATGGTCTCGGTCCTACTTTATATTCATTGTCTTTAACTATGTACTTACATTAAAAATAATGAATTGTTTGATACAATGTACTTTTTGTGTTCATGTTGTGTCACAAATCACTTTTTCTGCTATTGAGGTATGATATAGGTAAATTAAATGACAGGTTTAGTGGTCTGGTTAGGTTTAAGGGAGGGTTAAGGTTTAGGGGTAGGGTTGCCAGTGTAACTATAAATGTAACTAAAGAAATGAATTACATAAGTAGTTAGAGGAAGGTATTTTTTTAAATATAAGTACAATGTAAAAACATGCATGTACACAATAAGTGCATAAGTACATAGTAGTTAAAGACACTTAATATAAAGCATCATATAATTTGAAAGATATTTAGTGGTGATGCACCAAAATTTCAGCAACTGAAAATATTCACTCTTTATTGTTGCGTTTCAGTGTCCATAGCTCATTAGTTAGCAAAAATAAATCTTGAGAGGGGCATTTCACTAAGTATTACATGGAAATATTACATATTCATTATACAGGGTTTCCGCGGGTTCTTAAAAAGTCTTAAATTTAGTTGTATCAAATTTAAGGCCTTAAAAAGTCTTAAATTGTACAAGAAAGTCTTAATTATGATATCAAGAGGTCTTAAATTTGGGGACGGAAAGACCAGAATTGCGATATGGCTGAATGTGACGATTAAACTTCAAAAAGCTATGATTTCATTAAATAAACATGAGCGCTGCACGTTCAAAGTCAATAAAACTGTTGTTCAATAAAACTGTTGTTTTGTTCAGAGTTCAGACCAATGCGAAAATCGACCCATGTTTTTACCCTGCAAACACGCAGAGCTTTAAATATGAACTGGTGGATTGATGAGAAGACAATGCATTATAAAAATCTAAACAGTATAGGGGTGTGCGATATGTATGGTCTGCAATAATATTGTAATTGTTGTTTTAACGATGTGCTATTTGATATTATGAGTATATCGCGAAAAGCAAACACAAAACACACCTGCAGAGTGCACGCATACATTAGGTGATGAATTCTACTAGGTTAGACTAGTGCGCACGCGCGCATTTATAGTGCGTTCTTTCACTGCATGAATCAGTCTATTAAAATGAATTTAGAATTATCACATAATTCAAGATATGGGGCAGAAAATGAATTTCATATAGTTACTAGTTACTATCACACGAAAAGTGCCGTTTTTTTCTCCAAAAGTCAGCATGATTACAAACTATTTCTCCAACAAAAATCATTTCAAACACAGCCACAGTGCTGTTTTGCGTCTCTGAGCAACAGTTTGTGTTTTGTTCCTGAATGAATCACCCGTTTAAATGATTCGGTTCAATCGCAATGACTCACTTATTAACTGTGACTTGCTGCCACCTACTGGTGGTTTTAATTTCACATTTAAGGTACCTTTTCATTTTTTTTATAATTTCAAACATCAGTTTTCAATGTTTTATGTTTAAAATATCAAAACATTATTTATGCATTTGTAACTACAGGTTAAAGTATTTAATGTCCCTCAGAGCTGCATTGAACAGTGTGTAAATGCATCTAACTGACACTTCTAATGCAGCTTCTGTGTTTCCTCTGCATTGCAAAGATCAATTTTGTTGATACGGATTTAATTTGCTTGGTAACAGCCCAAATGCAAACATTTGACTCAAAAGATGGTGCACACTTTTAGAAAAAATGGCTTAGAGGTAAAAATGCCCATAAAACCTTTATTATTTTTTTTATATTTAATAATAATACTTTAATATTATTTTATTATTACTTTTAAACTGTTAATTGCTGTGAACTGACCACACAGAATATGAAGAATATCAAAAAATTCAGGAGTCAGCTGTCCACGGTAGTCCTGATAAGATATCAGCACAATAACACACTCTATAGCAAAATATTGTCTAATTATCATTATCGATAAAATCCCAGAAGATTATCGAGATATAATTTTTTTGTCAATATCACACACCCCTAATTTGTTATTTAATTGATATAATAATTTATTGATAATAAAAGCATCATATGACCCCTTTAAAATTCCTGCAGAAATCCTGATTATATTTTTGCTTAAGTTGTTAATGATATCTTCATTATTTAATGTACAGTATATTTCAATAAATCTTTCATGAAAGCAGGTTTTTATTACAGCCACTGAAAATGTTTGCATATTGGTTGTCGATTGCAATAGAAACCTAATGATATAATTAACAATTTGATATAAAATATGCAACTTAAGTGTTTATATAACTCAGTTTTTAAGTGTAGGAAAAAAAATGATTGATTATTACATAAATTAGATTTTTGGTTGTTTTTCAGCTAAATGAAAAATTTTCAGTGTTTATGTAAATAAGTTGTAGATTAATAATAGAGTTGTAATTGAGACATTTAGTTTTAAGCAAATTCATGTTTCTGGGTTATATCGAATAGCATGACCAATTTACGTAGGAATTACCATAATTTAAATTTTCCTGTAGCAAAATCTTTTTTTTTCCATTGGACAGTCAAAGTTTAATTAAAGGTATGACTTCTCCCAATTTCCGCTATTAACTAATTGCTTAATAGCATGCATATTATTAGCATATTGGCTGTTTATTAATACTTATAAAGCAAATATTAATGCCTTATGCTGCATGGCCATATTTTAAAACCCTTAATCTGCCCCATACCTAAACTTAACAACTACCTTACTAAATATTAAAAAGCAGTCGTTAGAAGTTTATTGAGGCAAATGCTGTAGTTATCAGTTAGTTAATAGTGAGAATTGGTCTAGACTCTAGAACTTAAAGGAACACTCCACTATTTTTGAAAATAGGCTCATTTTCCAACTCCCCTAGAGTTAAACAGTTGAGTTTTACCGTTTTCGAATCCATTCAGCCGATCTCCGGGTCTGGCGGTAGCACTTTTAGCTTAGCTTAGCATAGATCATTGAATCTGATTAGACCATTAGCATCTCGCTCAAAAATGACCAAAGAGTTTCTATATTTTTCCTATTTAAAACTTGACTCTTCTGTAGTTACATCGTCTACTAAGACTGACGGAAAATGAAAAGTTGCGATTTTCTAGGCTGATATGGCTAGGAACTATACTCTCATTCCGGTGTAATAATCAAGAAACTTTGCTGTCATACCATGGGTGCAGCAGGCGCAATGATATTACGCAGCGCCTGAAAATAGGCTTATTGGAAGTTACCTAGCTGGGACTATTTTCAGGCGCTGCGTAATATCATTGCGCCTGCTTATTAGCAATGCTGTAAAAAAAATTCATAATAGACTCTCTAAGTGGTCGTCTCATTCTTATGAAATATAAAACCATCAAATTTACCCCAGCTTAGAGTCCACTTATGGAATCTAACTGTGACTGGTTGCCTCACAATTCAGTCATAGTCTCTTTCTGCCTAAATGTGCGTTCTTGACCAGAATGAACTGCAATGTGGCAGCAGACTTTAGGCTGAAAGTCTGAGACATTCTTTCACTGATATCTCAGGGTGTATTTGATCTGTGGATTGTTCCAGGGAGTCCAGACAGCAAGCGTAAATCATCATAAATCATATCCAATCCAATTCCCTCATTCAGTCTCACAGGATGTCACTGCATTCCCCCATATGGGCAGCAAGCATCTCTCAGATGACAATTCATGTCATTGTAAAGCTTCCAGCATGACCTAATAGTTAGCACATGTGCTCCAATACATGGAGCTGTGGTGCTCATGTGGGCATTGTAGGTTCATCCGACTCACAAGGTGTGTTGATCTCATTTCCTCAACTCTCTTACCTTAAAGGTGGGGTGAGCGATTTTTAAAAAATGCTTTAGAAAACTGATTCGGGCCGACTAGCAAAACAAACTTGTAGCCAATCAGTAGTAAGGGGCATGTCTACTCATGATGTGGAGGAGAGAGCGTTCAGTGCACAGGACGGACATTAGCGAGCCGAGCGACAGAAGGATAGAGATGGCGAATAAAAAACAAAAGAGGAAAATGTCTGCGGAACAAAAGAAGGCTTAAGACAATAAGCCAAGAAGTAGGACCCGTGTAAATATCGGATCAGCTTTCCAGCGCTGGAGAGAACTCAAGGAGCGGACGGCCTGCGATCGGACGCCGAGGTTGCTTTGTTTCTTCTCAATAGGTGAATAACACCGTGTCTCGCGCCGCAACAGCTAAAGTCTGTCTAGTACACTGGACGTGACAAAGCGACCATTGAAAATCATTTGAAATTTGTGTCAATACGTCATGAATAGAATGCAGCAGCAGTTTTCTGTCGGGGATTTGTTGTGTCGTGCCGCATCCAGTGTAGACTATAGATATGTATATACTATATGGTGTATACAGCATCACAGATTATAATGAGTTCCATAGTATTTTGTCGCGCCGCACCACTCGCGTCCAGTGTAGACACGGTGTAACATTGGTTTTGCTTAGTTTCACAGAACTAATCGTTGCCTGGGTTGCGTACTTATGTGTGGGGCGGAGCTATCAAAATAGGGGCGAGACCCTTTTGGGGTAGGGTCGTGTTTGTTTTGGTGATTTCAAATGTCAACATTGGCTACCAGAAATCGCTTACCCCACCTTTAAGTGTCAAAAAGGGCAAAAAAGGATTACGGAGGATCTATTTTAGACTCTATTACACTGTTTGAATCCGTTTCTCCGAGACAGCAGCCACTGACTTGGTATTAGATGAGCAAACAGATCTCATTGTTAGTCATCAGGAATAGTTACTCATCCTGACATGTATTCTGTATGACTGTTTGTACATTCACCATTTCCATCATAACAATTCCAGCCACCCCAAACAGCGGTGTTCAGTCTGTCCCATCAACACAATGCACATGACTGCAGCCTCACATCACATCCTGTGCACAGATGCTGGAGCGGGCCGCTCCGGCGCCACCCGGGTTCACTGCCACAGCTGTCTCCAATGTGTGCACAACCAAACATTCACGCTATTGTTGCCTAGCTGTTAAAAGCCTCTTATTTAGATTTATATAGCCTCCAGATAACAAAATTCATAATTCAAATCGTCATTCAAAACTAAATGACCCAATCAAAATTGATTTGGTTTACTTTCTTATTAAATATTGCTAGTCTTGTTGTGAATGATTAATGAGTGCACGTTTTATAAAGAAACCATATTAAAATAAATAAATAAAAATGAATAATAATCACAATCAATGACCAATCAAATCATGGGCTGCGTTTTCCAATCATAGATTGTAAAGGCCACTGATGCTTTGCTATAATGAGTTTTTATAGTTTGTTTAGATTTAAGATTTTTTTGGAAAACACAGCCCTGTTGGGTAACATCAAATCTGCTTTATATTATTCCCTGCTTTCACTCAGAAGATAATTATTTATGTACCATGTCATGTTTTTTATATATAGAGATTTAATACTATAACAATTGTTAAATGCTTATTTCTTGTGAAAGTTATTGTCACAATCCTGGTACTGCTTTGCTAATGGAGACATGTAACAGTTAAAAACACACCACAGCCATTCTTAGCACATGTGCAAGGGAGGCTGCATCCATCTGCTTTTCTTCAAAAAGACTCAGGCCTGGTTTCATAGACAGGGCTTAGACTAAGCCAGGATTAGGCCATAGTTCAATTAGGACATTTAAGTCATATTTATAAATGTGCCTTAGAAAAAACATTACTGGTGTGCGTCTTGAGACAAAACAAAGGCACTGATATATTTTAAGATCAGTCAGTGCAAGTTTCTTTCAGTTGAAACAGCTCAGAATTACATTTTAGTCTGGGAATAGGCTTAAGCCTTGTCTGTGAAACCGGGGGTCACAGTCCTGTCATCAGTACTTTTATGAACTAATGCAGAAAAACAAAAGAGAAACTAGTCTCATGTCATTCCACTGAACGCTAGCTAGAGGAGAGCCTTGGACTGGACCAGTGAACACAAGAAAAATAGTGTCTCAGTATACACACTATGCATGCTAAATGCTCAAACAGAAAGTGTCACCAAATAAAATTGCAAAAATATGGACTGTTTACCATTGGTCGGTCAAACAGTCCCATCCCAAACTCATGCCAATGGATCTGTCAGTGCTGCTGTGTTGGTCTGGTCGAGATCCTCTCATACATCTGTACATTAAACCAGGTGCATAGTATTGTTTATCCTCCACAGTATGTTTGACAGCAGACTTCTGTTGAGAGAAGTTTAATCTTCTGAGCATCAGACAATGCCTTGATGGTGGAAGTCAGAGATATATATGTTGGAATCAACCCAGGGTCTCTGGAAATACGTGCCTGTGGTGACATTTGATTTTACGTTGGTTCTTGCACATTTCCTGACACTTTCAAAGTGAAACGTCCAGTGAGTGGCACTTAAAACAAGTTCAGCTTTATCTGAAACAGATTATTGTGAGTCTAGCAATGTTTATTAAGTTGCTTGTTGTATGTCTCGCGGCAGTTCAGGAATGAAATATCCAGTGAGTGGCACTAAAAGGTTAATGCTCAGTTGTGTTTGAAAATAACATACAACTTACACTAAACACCACACTAAACCTGAACTATAGTGTTAACAAAAGCAAACATGAGATGAGATAAAGCACATTTCCTGAAGCAACAATGCCATTTTAGCTTGTCTTTGAGCTCCTTTTTCTTGAGACTCGTACCCAAGTGCATTGTGTACCAGGTGCGCTATCAAGCAAGTTTACTGTGTCAGAAAAGCCATACATGCAGTATGCAGCTGGTTATGTGATGCAACCATCATAATGTATTAGTTTATGCACTATGGTAAAATTATTTTCAGTTCATACCATTGTGCATTTAAATCTTTATAAATCAATAATCTGTAATCATAATTAGCATGAAAACAAATGAAATGTGTTGGTGTTGTATTCCCACTAGTGTTCATTTCAGCTGGAAACTTTAGTGAATTATATGTTTTTTGAGTTTTGCTGAAATGTAGCCAAGGTTTGTAGGAATACCCCACATACAGCATTTGATGGAGCCCAGCATTATTTTCTGTTATTCTGTGTGCTTATGTGCGATCAGTAATGAGGTTCCCATAGGAAGTTTTAAACAGGCTTGCATTAAGTCATGTTGGCACAGTGTGGGCAGCGTTCTTCTGGAGCATTGCACTGGGCAGTGTGTGTGCGCTCGCATACTAATGGTCATGTAGTTGTGGGCGAGCGTTAGGGGATGCTAAAGCTCTCGCTGGACTCAGAGCTGCTGCCCACATCCTGCTCATGTTCTTTCTGATTCACCTTTCTCTTTCCACCCTGTGTCTCCAGCGATCATCATCTGTCCAAGATTCAGCCCACATCAAAGTGTTCCACACTCTTTTCCTGCCACCCCCTCTCTTTCGCTTTCTCTTTTTTGCTGTCCATTTGCATTCATCTGTTTGTAACAGCATCATAGAAAGGAACGTCCTCTGGATAATCGGACATGGCCTTGACTTGCACATGCTAAATGTAGAGTATCTTCAGCCAGCTAAGAGACCGAATCCATTATTCTGATATATATGTACATACATACATACATATGTATCCATAACCACATAATAATATATGGCATAATACAATATAAAACATGACCAACACTCATATATAGAGGGTGCACCGAGTCACAAACAAACACTATCATGGTAGCACACACAGCAGTAATATAATAAAATGAATAATACCAAAAATAGTATATACATAATACCAAAAAGTATCAATCCATTTTACATGAACTATTTTGCTATTTTTACTTTATTTGTGCCCTGTGTATTTTTATGCTTATTAGAATCATTATTATCAATGTGTTAATGTTACTCTCAGCCAATGCTAATGTTACTCTGGTAATGTTACTTGTTGTGCCCTTCTCTTGAACAATATTTTTTCTGCTTTCAGATGGAGAAAGTAGAGGCCGATCTGATTCGCTCTAAATCTCTACGAGAGAAGCAGTCTAAAGAGTTCAGTTACCAGTTGGAGGAGCTGCAGCGAAGATACGAGCAGCAGGTCAAACTTTTCTTCAAAGCCATTTGCATTACATTAAGTGTGACTAACAATTTTCCTTTTAGTAGAAATGTAGACGAACAAAGCATTTGCTCAGACTTCAGCGTTATTTCGTTGTGTGAGACAGTTCATATTCAAATGAAATCATCTAGATGATTCCTCTAGATGACTGGATTGGTTGGCGCAGAATCAAATAGATTTATTTTCACATTTTAAGGTCCCTTATCATATTCCATTCAGTCTCCACTTCCTCCTGATTAAAAATGGAATGTGTTCATCATTTAATCAAAGTCTTGTTAATTGATAAGATGCTGGTTTTTTAAGGTTTTTACTGGCTGACGGGAATGTGTCAGTTATCTTTTCTTATTTCTTTTTTAAGATAAAAATGGCAAATATTGAAATCATCTCACAATCCTATCACATTGCTAGCAGTATATATATAGCTTAATTATACAATAGAGATAGAAAGACGATGGAAGAGGTATTTAATTGGGATGTATAGTTGGGGCCAGGAATGGCATACATTTTAGCAAACACAATGCTTGCTGCCAAAGAGACATACTAAGTTGAAAGTTAGCATGCAAAGCTTTGCTGAGAAAATGTTGTTGTAGCTACAGCCAAATGGTTTTAAAGACAAAATTGGGTGGAGTAGCAGAAAAACAGTTCACTTACTGGTTACTTGGTAGCAATGTCCCAAAACTGTTGGGGCAACCTCAGGACATGTTATTGATGTTGCTTAGTTTTGTTTCAGTATATTAAAGCAGAAGTTCTTAAACCTTCTCAGCCCGTGATCCAAATAAGACTTTTTGTGTGTGTATATGGGGGACACACTTAGAAAACTGTGAGTTATGCAGTATTAGGGGAGGGTGAACTGACGATTTTGTATTATGATCGATCTTGAATGCTAGTTAGATGAGCAGTGGTTATTTCATTTGTATCTTTGTTCTGTTGTTTTTTTGTTTGTTTTTTGATGTATTGCTTATTATTTGCTTTGTCTTCAGTAAGCTTGAGAACATTTGACTAGTTTTTACTGCACATGAACTGATAAAATAGTCTTAAAAAATAATTGTGATAAGATCATGGATTGTGATCCTTCCTGGAATATAATGTGATATATTTTTTGCCATATCACACACCCCTATGCTATCAGTTTTACTTCTGTAATGTGACATGTATTCACATAAAACTAGATAATCAACTAGAAAAGTAGGGTGACGAAATATCAGAACAGAGAACTTTTATTTTGATAAAAGATGAAGACAAACAACCACTGTTGACAAGTAGATTCAAAATGTTAAATTTAAGTAAAGTTTAATAGAAGATCTAGTTTAAAATATCCAAGGCATGTTTTGCACACTTTTCATTAATTAGCACAAAATAATATTAAAATATTTGTGTTTATATGAACCAGTACACCCTCATCAGTCAATGAAACCTCATTTTGTTTTGTTGCTTCAAATGTTTTGGAAGCCTCAAATAACTCTACAATATTCCTCCTTCATCAAAGGGCACAAATTCAAGCTAGTGGCTATGCAGCTTGGTTAGCTCGAGGATGGGGAACAAGGTTGTGAGAGGGAAACAGGCAAAAATGCACCTCCTTGCCTAGTATTTGCTATGCTAGTTTCCTGTGGTGCTCACAGCTAGCGGCAGACAGGTGGTTAGTAGGGAAGTGATTGAAACTTGCTCCTATTGTCCCCACCCACATGGTCAGATTGATTAATTATTCGCAGTAACACCAGGAACATGTAGCCTTTTTAGAAAATAGATATGTTCAGTTTTTAATTTCATGTCAAACAGAGTGTTGACTTTTGTTCCTTTGACTATGGGTAAATAATCGTAGTGGTCATCAAAACCAGTAAATATATAAATTAATAAATTAGTGCTATGTTTACTATTTAAATAACTGAAAACACGAAGGCAGATTTTTGTGAGGCTTTGTCTAAAGACCATATGAGCTGAATTACATAAAAATTGGATAAGATTTCCAATTGGAAAATATTTTTTTCTAGAGCAAAAGTGTGCAATAGATAGGAAAAAGCTGAAAAAACTTGCTGATGGTGCCACTAGAGGGTGACCACCAAACAACCAAATGGGCCAGGGAACTATTCAGGCCTATTCAAAACTATCTTTGTTATTCAGACTGTTCAGACATGACTGTCCCATAAACTGAAAATATGGGTTAACCCTGATGGAAACATAAACGTGGAAAAGTCAAACACATTGGACACTATTTTTTATGGACATTTCTTAGAGTGCATTATCATAATTTAAGAAATTTGTCGTCTTAATTCAAAAAAAGATATATTATTTAAATGTCACAATGCAAATAATTGTATTGCCTTAAACTATGCTTCATAACTTTGGCCTGAAACTCACTTTGGCCCCTGTACTCACTTACTGACTACACAATATTAGAAACATTACAATATTACAATAATAAATTTTACTGATTTGTCAAGCATTTAGGAATCACTGGGAAGCATCTATTAGCATCTGTTCTTCTGAGAGCAACTTTGCAAAGGTTTTTAAAGTTCGTAAAGATCTAGTTGATTGACCCCTCAAGTTGCTGAGCTGAGATGTTTATTGCTGGTTTAATGAGTGTACTGTGGTCTGAGGGTCATTTTAGCCATTCATGTGGACACAAAGAAACATTCCCCAGGATTCCTATCAATGGGACTTTAAAAGAGTCCATTTCTATAGAAGTGTTGTTTCTCTTTGACCTCCTCGCCATTTGACGTCATGCCGGCTCGAGTGCCGACACCGAGCTGATGTCTGAGGTCACAACTAGTAGGAAGTTACGCAGTATATGACATTAACAACATCCCACTCACAACTGTGGAGGCTACGTTTGGAGATGGCAGTCTATCCTATCAATTAACATCAACCAAACTGTCCATCTCATGATCTCTCTTTCTTTTTCATTTTCATGTTTTCTTATGCAAAAAAGCCGCACACAAACAAATAGACAGAATGATCCTTTTTGGAGTTTCTGTACTCTGAATAATAGAATATATTTTCCGCCACTCTTCTTTCTTCAAACAGAACCCCTACTGAGTGCCGCCAAGCTTCCCTCCTCTCCGATACCACACTCTTTCCTTGGGGAACCTCCTTCAGTCGCCCACCGCCCCATGACCTCAACGCTGGCACTCTAGGAGGGGGCGCTAATCACATCTTCCCAGTGACAGCAGCCATTCAGCACTGGTGCTTTAAGAGCCCGGCACCCAGCAGCCCTTTCTGTGACGTTTCAGTGTTTTCAATCTCTCCCCCACCCTTCACTTTCCCACTGTCATATCGCCATATATTTGGCGTGGATTTTCACCCTGCGTCGAAAAAAATTAACTCAGAATTGTCAAAACCAAAGCCTTGCTTTGTCGCATGTCTGACAAGTGCTGTGGGATGGGTTTATCCCATCACAGCAAGATAGATGTACACGGGACTTTAAACTAAGGTAATCACTGATCACGGTCTATTCATCTGTCATGATGTGTATATATTGCAAACTGGATGGTCGGATTGTAGTGTACCTCCCAACAGAGACCTCAGAATCAACACGTTTACCCGAGGTTAGCATATTAATGCATGGCGTGTTATGAAGAAATCTGTCCCATTCCTTTAAAACCGGAGGGTTGCGTCCTTTGGCGGTCCCATATCAATTAGTTGAGGCTCTTTCTGTTGGCTGTTTGGTTTTGCCCTATTAGAGATGTCTGCTTGCATCCACGTCTCTTCCTCTACAGAAATCGATAAAGCTGGAGGATGAGGAATCTTCTCACTAAATCTTACTTCAGCTTCTTCAAAATCCACTGAAATTGGAAATGCCATGGGACTGTTTGAAGCGTCTTTTGTGGCCTTGTGCCTGATTGGCTGGGGGAATCGAGCTGAAATCCCATTCATCACCTACACTCAATAGCACCACAGCAGCCTCTAGCTGGCAGGCCAGGTAGGGTGCCGAGCCGCACAATATGGGGGGATTAGCTTGAAAACTGTAGGGACCAGGCCTCTCGCTGCAGGCTAGCTGGGAGATGGGGGCCGGACCGGCCAAGGTCACCGTCTCCCGTCCAGAGGAGAGTGGGAACGGACCTTGGGAACCGTTGGCGCTGCCTCTCATCGCCAGGCTCGGCTCACCGCACAGCAGGTGCAAGTCAGTGAGATAATACCGCTGCTAGCTTTTGTGTTCTTTCAATATTTTCCTCCTTGCTTTCAATGCTGACCGCATTTTTCTCTGAAAAAAGAAGTTAGCAGGGATGCCGGGGCGGATTGGGATTTTTTTAGGCTCTTAATTTTCCATTTTTGTCAAAGCGCAACACTTCGGATAAGGTTTCAGAAGTAACAGTAAGTGGTTATTAAAGTTGCAGTACATCCATCATGACGTTATACTGTATGGACAGACAAGAAATTTCAAATGAATTTAATTAATGAATTAAATTTTTTTTTCTGAAGTGTTTTTCTTTCTTTCTTTTTTGAGCATTCTTTTGGAATAAAACAGGATTACAGGTAAAAATCTGCAAACAGATAATGTGTTAATTTCTTGCTTCCTCTTCTTTAATTACAATCATGGCCATAATCTCAAGACCTTTTATTATTATTAATTTAGGTGTTTTTGTTTGGGGTTTTTTTTTTTTTGCCCAGTGCTGTGCCACTGGCTTTGACAGTACGCTTTTTTCTAACGAGAGCTGAAAGAGAGGCTAGCTTGTCGTAATTAGCGCAAAAGTGGGAGGACAACAACATGTGAGATCATAGTGACGCAAAAACTTGCGTAGGCTTCTTGTGTTGTGAGGCAAACGTGAACTTTTTTCTTTGCTGAGCCATGCACAAGTTGTCATGACGACAGGGATGTTCCGCTGATGAAGTCTTACTCCTTGTTGTCCAATCAGATTGTGGAACTGAAACTGCAGCATGAACAGGAGCGGACGCATCTACTCCAGACACACAATGCTGAGAAGGACAGCCTGGTCCAGGACCACCAGCAGGAAATCGATAGTTTGGACAAGCAGGCGAGGGCCGCCATGGTCCAGCAGCAAACGCAAACCCTGGAGTGGAGGAAGCGCGATGCTCAGGTAGGGGGTCCCTTCCTTTCCGTCGCGTCACTATTTTGTTTTTCTAATTAGGATAATGTTACAATTGATGGCTATTTTACACTGTGTATTTTATTTCATGATTGCATTTTTATATGTTCCACTACATAGAATACCGTTTACAAGGTACTTAAAAAAATATAGTATTTCGCATACTTTTTCGCAACACTGTTGTCATGTTTTTATTGTACCGTGTGGGGAAAAAAACAAGGATTTAATTAGGAAGAATTCTAAAACGCAAACTTATTGGGCATTATTTTTATGTGCAACTTTCCACTTGGGAGAATTCCTTAAAACTTCATTGAAAAAAGTGACTGAAACCACAGGATGCCGGATGAAGAAGGTAAATTCCCCAACCCGTTGCCGCTGTGGCCTTTTATTGTAAACCGTAGGGTGCATTCTTCTTTTCTTGGGTTGTTTATATTGGGTTTAGTAGTATCTGTGCACCACCACTGAGTTCTGGTTTTGTCGCTACGGTGTAAGTAGCATTTATCTGCTAATAAGAGCTATTCTCTAATATCTCAAACTACTGGAACAGGCGTTTGTCATTTAGAGAGTATTAATGAGCTCTTTAGCCATAAAACCTCCATTTTGGTCATCAGCGGGTTTCTGGTGCCTGTTGTGCCAATTGCCCCGTCCGCCGCTTCCCTCTCCAGCCTGGCTATCGTAAGATCTCTGTGGGAAGCCGTTTGAAAGCCTAGCCCCCAACTGTGGATGCACTGGGCTCGTCAAACCCCAAGATTAAATGTAAATTGTCAGCATGGCTAAACCATATTTATTGGCTGCTAGCAAGAGAAACAAGTTCAGAGGAATTGATGCTGCAGAGGACATATCGCTCTACGCTGAGATGCTCCAATACGGATATATATATATTAGCGAAAATGTATGGTATCATTTGTTGATAATATTGGTCTACTTATGAAGTGATCTGTATTTCGTGGGGAGGATGTCTGTTTTGAGTGAAAGTTATTTTTTTGCTCAGCAAATTTATTATTTGCTTCCGTCAGTTTTACTGTAGTGCTGTTAGTGGTTTTGTATCGGTGATCAATTACTTTCAAAAGTGTTTATCGATGGTTAAACAAAAAAAATTATGTTTTACAAAAAATATGTGATAATTAAATACTAGTAAAAACTTAAAACAGAAGCTGTCAGTAAATCAACGTGTATCATCATGTATACGCACCACCACATAAGTGTCATCAAACAAAACCCAGTGTTGTTGAGTATTCATGTCTCACGTCCTCCATCATGTACTGAGTAGTTAGTTGGCACTTAAAGGAAGATGTTTGTGGTTTGGCGGATGTCTTCTGCAATTCATAGATGCAGTTTTGGCCAAGAGTACATCAAACCCTCTACGGCCCAAAAAATCTCCATTCCATATAACCCCCTCCAACTTACTAAGAGTGAAACTAATGGACTGGAAAAGATCCCAGGAAATATTTGCAAGAATATTGATAGGTAAAGACCTGATGAAAGCTAATGCTTTTTATAAAGCGCTCTAACATTTTTTTTTTTTTTTACCTCAAACTTTAGAGACCCAAATGATGGTTTGGGTCCTGTTTGGATTGGTAGACTTCCTATAGGATGCGGCACATTTTTGTATAGTAGTTGTGATCAGCTCAATGTTTAGTTGTTGTAATCACAACGTTACTTACAACACTATAAGCGCAGACTCTGATATAATTTGTGCTTTTATATGGTGTCATAACAGCTACAGAAAACTTGAAAAAAAAAGCTACTTGAAAATGAGTGTTATGGCCACAAGCCCAAAACAAGAGTTGAATGCCAATTGTTATATTGAATGAGTTTTATTTTGAAGTGCAAAAATTCTGTACAGTTATGTCTTTATTTCTTCAGTTTCATGCAGCATGGCTTGACAATACACCCGCAAGAAAAACTGGAAGCTACTGCATAGTTGACAACGACAGCTGGTAAAATGCTATAACTATCTGTCCACAAAAAAAGTTTGAAATGTAAAAATACACTGTAGTTGGTGTGCTTTATAAGTGATCCAAACTTCGAGCACCTGGAAAGTGTTTACTGTGAACTGAGCCGCTCAAAACTCTGAGCCGTGTCATAGTAGTATAGCTTTAAAACAGACATAGTAATGATGTTTACAGTCCTTGTCCATGCCACTAACAAATTTGCCCAAAACAAATCACGATCTTCATTTCACAACCGTACAGGAAGCTAGGGAACGCCACTAATTCATGAAAACAATCTGCAAAGGAGAAGTTTTGAGCATCCTCCCGGAAAGGCTGTGCAAAGCGTAATGGGCGATTTTGTTCTCTGTGAAAATTGTAGAAGATTGATTGAAAGATTGAAAATTGATCCAAAACAACAACAGCAGTGTCAGTAGGCAGTGCTCATGCTCTATGACTGAGGCATGCTGGGAGATTTCAAAAGAAATTTGTAATTTTCCCACCTTAAGGACCATTGACACCAAGAACGCTAACTATAAGAATATTTATGTGGTAACTATAACTATATTAGCATCTACTCTAATGCACAAGAATGTTCTGTTCATTATAAGCGCATAATGACATGTAATTTCAAGTCAATCAGATCATTGCACACTGAGATATGTGTCTCCATGTGTTCACACTGTCTGGCGGTCATTTTGAAAGCTGTCTGAACTTTCACCAAAAGAGTAGCTCCTTTACATGCTTGAGCTCGTTAAAGTCTGATTCTGATTGGCTGTCAAAGTTTTTATTGTTCAACAGCTGGAAAAAAATCATCTGAATGTGATTGCAGCAATATTGTTCCTCTGTGGCATTATTGTTATAGTTGTGGTGTGGACTTTCCTATAGAATTAGAATGATTATTAATACTTTAGATATCTAAGTTATAGATATCGTACTTGTTATGAATGAACTTTAACTGTTGTTATAAAACTTTTCAGAGTGTGAAGATTCTTGTGTTTTATGTAGTTTGAACTGTTAGTTTGAAGTTTTATTTAATTCCCTATTGTTATTGTGAGGGTTAATCAGCCAATATTTAGCCAATGTGCTGTATTTTGTTTGCCCATTTTAAAGACATGTTTCACAACCTGATGACAGCCTTGTGAATGGATAATGCACACGTTCCATCATTTAATTTTATGTCTGAGCTTTCACCTCTTTATTGTAGTGAGAGATATAGCATACAGACAGAATTTAACTCATGTCACTTGTCTCAGGTTATCTGGTCTCTAAAAAAACATAAAAATATTACATGCATTTCTGACTATCTCTGAATGTGGTTTGAGTGATCAGACCACAGGACATTTTTTTAACTGTATTTAGTGCTGACCACTGAAATGAATGGCAGGAGTAAACAAGATCAGCAAGATTTGTAACACTTTACTATTGGGTCCAATTCTCACTGTTAACTAGTTGCTTATTAGCATCACTATTATTAACATATTGGCTGTTTATTAGTACTTATAAAGCATGACCATATTCTACATCCCTAATCCTACCCAATACCTAAATTTAACAACTACCTTACTAACTATTAATAAGCAGCAAATTAGGAGTTTATTGAGGCAAAAGTCATAGTTAATGCTTTGTTAATAGCGAGAATTGTACCTTAAAATAAAGTGTAACCGCAAGATCAAAACGTCAAGATCAAAATGTATGCTAAATTTAGGTACAGGTAATTTTCTGCCAGGACAATATGCCTGAAAGTTAACAAGATTTCCTTTAATCCTAACACATTGCAATACATAATTTAAAGTTCACCTGTGAAAAATCAATTCCATATATAGGGTAAACGTACCTATTAAGCTCACGTACCCATTAAGAACACTTCCATTTTTGAGATCAGATTATAAAAAGAAAAAATAATTTATTATCCTACTTGATGTCTTAACCAATTGATGTGTTTGTTACTTTATACCTCCTGTAATTTCAAGTCAATCAGATCATTGCACACTGAGATATGTGTCTCCATGTGTTCACACTGTCTGACGGCCATTTTGAAAGCTGTCTGAACTTTCACCAAAAGAGTAGTTCCTTAAATGTGTTTTTTTTAGATGTTTAAGCCTTTATTTTAGGTAAGTTTCACTACTTATTGTAAAATTAAGAGATTAATGTTCAGACTTTTGCATATTATAACCTAGAACTTGGATGTGGGAAATAATTACATTAGATCCAAAAGATAGTTTTAGCAGCATAGCGCAGATGCTACAGAACACAGTTAGCTGACTAGCTGTATAAGATTGTGTGCTACGCTAATATATTACTTCTCAGGCATTACTGGCTTGTACTTTTATAGCCATAATATTATAAATTGACAGTTTATTGCTGGTCTGTGGTTTTACAGTGCTGTAATTTTTAAAGATTTCATATTATTTTAAGGTGAGCTTAAAGGGTACACTACTATGAAAATCACAGCTTCAGTGTGACATCAATAAGAAAAAGTATAATTTCATAGATATTGTTAATAATAGTTATTCATATTAAAATATGTATTAACTTAATGCATGACCTAGACTATTTATTTAGCAAAATCCTGTCATTTTAATAAATATTACAATTTTATTTTATTTTATTCCAATTAAGCTCAGTGTGCTCTCTTTAAGCTCTTCCACCTTGAACGCCTATGTAAATACTTCATAAACATACTTTAAATATTAACTGATGGTTGTCACTTTAAGTTAAGTTAATCGATTTTCTATAGATTCTGTCAACTCAAATCTGCAGACTGGCTCTGACTTTGATTTTTGAATTTGTGTTACTTCGCTGAACATGGACTAGTCTAGATGTTGCAATGTGCTTAAATGACACTTCATTATGAATATATAACTGATTGACTTGAATGTCTTGTTGCTTGATTTTAGTGTTCTGTTTTTTTTGTGATTGACTTTGTACCTTCAAAAAATATATTTTTACAATTATTCTTTAAAAAATTTCTTTAAAATAAACAAGACTTTTTAATAAAACATGATGTGAGCTTAATGGGAACAGGGGTGTGCTTAAAGGGTACAAACATGTACCCATTAAGCACAGCCAGACTTTTTTAATTTAATGACGTATATCTTAATTGAAATGCTATTGTCATTTAAAATAAAATTAAATATTTTTGTGTGAGAGATTAATATTTTATTTTAACATAACTTTTTGTACTGAAACCAATATCTTGTGCACTAAAAATGTCTCAATGTACGTTTACCCTATATTTTTCCCCTTAAAGAAAAGGTGTTTATTCTGTTTCGCTTGTATAATGCATGACTAATGAGTGATTTAATCATTAAAATTAGTGAATTTTGATTCAAAAGTAAAGCATCACCAAATAGAAGTGCATAAATAATGACTGTTCTCAGATAGGTCTCTGACCACTCACCCCATATGTCAATGGTCAACAAAAAATAGACTGCCCCAAACTCACACCACTGGTTAAGTCTGTATGGCTGTGTTGGACTGGTTGAACACTGCATTGTATCAATTTAGTGACAACTAAAAGTTCTATTTAGAATGATGGTTTTTACTTCTTCCTGATCGTGAGATGTTTGTCACATCGGTTCACATTCCTTAAACGTGCTCACATCAGTCACAGATCCAGTGACGGGTAACGTCGCTCACATCTCTTCCTGGAATCCATGCTGTGGAAAGCTGGCAGTGTGAATGGACATCCTTCACACACAATGAAGACGAGCGATTCAGACTCATGTCTTGATGTGGTCAGGACATCATGAGCGTGTGAGATGAGCAAATGACTCGTGCTTTTCTCACAGCACAGGGAGCTTTTGTTCCAGGTCGCGGTGACTTGTTTTCGCTCAATACCATTGGTTTGTCATGCCTCATTTTGTGACCCAAGTTATGTGAAGTCAGCGTGTGTTTTCCTGTTAGTTGCAGGAAATCATAGAACATCTGGTTTTACAACCATCAATGGAGACTTCAAGTTTGTCTACAAGTCTTAAATTCAATTTCCATTCAGTGGTCCATTAGTTTTAGCCCTATCGTTTCCCCTACTCTCATGCATGGCTGTGGTGAGCTGTATCGATCCGAAGGAATATGATGAGGGAGTTAAAATCCCTTCGTCTCTGGACTGGAGTCTGTGTATTAGTTTCTTTGGACTCTGCCGCCCTCCGGGTTCCTGTTTTCTTTAGTCTGTTTGAGGATGAAAAGACCAGAACATCAGGATAGTTCTCAGTAAATATAGTTGCCTGCAGCCAGCACAGTAAACCAATACACAGTAGACTCTAGAGACCACATGCACTTTAATGCCCACTCCACACATTTACAACAGTCAGGCGCTTGTGCTCTTCGTAACTATCTTTATTATATGGAAAAAACAGTGGTCAGAATCTACACTTTCACTTATTTTCTCTTTCATCAGCCTGCACGCATTAAGTCTTGTTCACACTGAGCGATTTTATCACTGGGGGTCGTCAGGTCGCTGTACTGTTGGTCTCTAGTGAGCGTTGCTACTGCTGGATGATCTAATGTTATTAGTAAGCTGAGAGTGGAGAAGTAATTCATTCTGTTTTAACAAGGATTGATATCCTGATAACATAATGAACATGATGAACTGTTATCAATGCACAAAAACGTGGTGAAATCACTGTAACAAAGTTCATAGTTCGGGAAGAAGGAGGCGGGAACCGGGGAACATTCAAACAAAACTTTAATAATAAAATAAACACAAAACAGCACAAACAGAACCAAAACACAAAATAAAGTCCAGGCCTGGTCCTCTCTCGTCCAACACTGTCTTCACTCCTCCTTTTATCCTTCCGGAGCTCCTCCGTGGGACTCGAGACTGGTGAGTGGCACATTATCATTTACTCCACCGGCCTCACTCCGTTCCCACGGCTCTCGGCCCCGCCCTCGTCACAATCACCAACAGCAACTTCTCTGTCAGCATCAGTTTGTAGAGGAGCTCTGATCACATGATAGTCACCAGAAATGGCTTCTAGTCGCTGTAGATCGCAGTGACTGTAAATCTTTATTGGGGCCCACTTTATATTAGGTGACCTTAACTACTATGTACTTTCATTTAAATTAGTCATTTGATACAATGCACTTATTGTGTACATACATATTTTTACGTTGTACTTACATTTGAAAATACCGTCCTGTAATTGCATGTGTAATTACAATTAATTTCTGTAGTTACATCTATAATTGACCCTATCTCTACCCCTTAAACCTAACCATACCACCAAACCTGTCCATAACCTCACCCGTGTCCCGCTCAATAGCAGCAAAAGTGTTTTGCAGTTCAACATGAACACAATGGTACATGGTGCCTAACAATTCATTATTTTATTATTAAGTACATAGTATTTAAAGACACCTAATATAAAGTGGGGCCCTTTATTATACATATTTTGAGTAATTTAAGACATTATTATTTAAATATGGATGAAATGTTGATTGAAATACATTATATAATTTTATAGGTAATATCTGTCTATAGATTGTGTTTTTGCTGATTGAGAATTGCTGCATGATTTGATTTGATTTGACTTGATTTGATTTGATCTCCAGACATGTTAATGTCTCAGACACTTACAAAACGAAGAGCCATTTCATTTCATTTAGACACACTGTATGAACAACAGATACTTAATTCTGCCATTTAAATCCACTAGTACGTTTCCTTGCGATTTCGTCTTGACAAATTCCATGTTTTTTTCAGTAATGTAATATGGAGTTCAAACAGCATGGGAGAACATCTGAAATCTGTGGAGTATAGCATCATACCGCTCTGATCGGCAAATTAATGATGCTGTCAAATTTTCAAAGAGCTTGATTCCCCAGTAAGAGATTAGAACACAGAAAATGAAGGCGGACATGGCATAGGAGATCAGGCCTGCTTTCTGATGTGCCAAAAACAACAAGCTTGTTGACGGCGGTCACGTTGTCTCTTGCACCAGCAGGGGGTTTGGATTCAGCCGTTTTGGGTTGTCATGCCGCCCAAGTAATCTCAGAGCTGTAATCTAGGCAAAAGACACCTAATATAAAGTGGGGCCCTTTATTATACATATTTTGAGTAATTTAAGACATTATTATTTAAATATGGATGAAATGTTGATTGAAATACATTTTTTAAATGGATTTTTTACTAACTACTATTAATTAAGCTACCTGTGAATTAAACAATTATAAATGCTATAAACATATATTGTAGTTCCCCTAACTCCACAACAAATTCTGTAAATTTAATGGTATTCATAACAGAACAGGACTGAAAAATATGAATATAAAACAAACGATATTGGCATTCATTATAAACAACATTTATTATAAATGTCAGGCTAAACAATTTAATTTAAAGTGTAACTAACACACACACACACACACATATATATATATATATATATTTTATTTATGTATGTATATATATATATATGAGATCAGGCCTGCTTTCTGATGTGCCAAAAACAACAAGCTTGTTGACGGCGGTCACGTTGTCTCTTGCACCAGCAGGGGGTTTGGATTCAGCCGTTTTGGGTTGTCATGCCGCCCAAGTAATCTCAGAGCTGTAATCTAGGCAAAGGGTGGCTGCTTTGCAGGAGCTCAAATAGAGCACATTTTTTGTGCATAAGATTTGGTTTGGTTTTGTAATTCCCATACTCCCGTTTGTGTTATTTCATAGTATTTTGAAATGTAGAAGAATGAGTTGTCTAGACTTGTAACTGGTAATGTACATTCCATGATTGTTTCAATTACCTCTCTAGTACGAGAGTGGAAGCTCATCCAACTCAGTCATGCTGCATATCCAAAAGTCATCGTTCAGATTCTTTTTTTCCACATGGTTGACACAATGGACTGTTTGCCAAACCACGGCTGGTTTTAAGCTGTTGTCTAATGACATTGTCTTGATTTCAGCTGCTCTTTTCAACTCTGGAAAACACAAAACAGCACCATCATGAGTCTGTCCATCCAGCTGTGATGGGTTAGGGAAGATGGGCTCCAGCAGACTGGCTCTCAGCACCAGATGGGCCCTCGATGATGAAAAGGGTTTTAATCTCTGGCCAGACATCACTGAAGCAGAGCACGCTCAGACGCTTTTCACTGGGCTTCACGTTGAATGCTTAAAGACATGCAAATGCATTTCAGCCGAAGATTTGGATTGCATCGTCCGTCTTTCATCCAGAATGGTGCCATAGTCCTGGAAAATGCAAATTGAGGAGCATGCCACATATAATACCTCAGAAATCACCATAAGAGAACAGGGACTGGCATACTCTGTCTTATCTGTACCCGTCTTTTTTTCCTGAGCAATGCTCTTGGGATAGCTCACTAGCAAATGATTTCACTTTGACAGTGGTTCAATCACCAAGTCACTGTTGGTTTCGAGAAGCCATTCTACTGGACTACTATATCCAGTTGTATGGGGTGGATCACATGAGCGTCGTTGTCTGTACTCCATTGGTTTTCCCCGCATTGTGTGTAGCTGCTCATTTGCATAAACTGTACTAAACTGTAAAACCATCTTTGCACTGAAGTCATGCTGGCATTGGCATCTCGCTTTAAAAATGAATGACTTCTAATTGTCTGATCTGTCTTCTAATTGTATGCGGTGTAAACACCATTTAAGGCATGGGATTGACAAGCACACTTTTAAAAAATAAATGAGGTTTTCACAGCAATGCCACTGAAGAACCATTTTTGGTTCCCCAATAAAAAAATGGAAAATAACCATTTTTTGTTAGTGTGAAGAACATCTAAAGAACCGTTTCCACTATAAAGAACCTTTTGTGGAATGGAAAGATTCCACGGATGTTAAGGGCTCTTCATAGGAACCATAGATGCCGAGTAAAGTGGAACAATTCTGACAAGAAGTACTGTTCCACTGAGGAAGTGCTGTAGGTGAATTTGTGTAGCCGCTTACAATGATTTAAACCTGTCTGGTCCTATTTGCCAAAGAGTAAAGGCCTGCAAGTTTTGTGTGTTTTGGACAGTGTATGCATATTTTCATTTTTGTATTTTGTTTCTCTTGGTTCTTAATGAATATGTGCACAAATAACTGAATATATCACAGTCTGTCCTACATTCCTCTCTCTGAGTTCGTTTTAATTAAATTCTTTTGTTGAACTGTTGAAGTTACATCATACGTGATGCGACATTCTCAGTGGTTATTGCCTTTCATTTTCTGTGCTAGTTTCTGAGCTTCTTTTCATAAAAGCACGTCCAAGCCCATCAAAGATGCATCAGAAAATTCTTCCCAGAGTCCAGTTTAAGAGGGAATTATAGATTAAAGGCTCCTCCGAGCCGAGATCTAATAGCTTTGTGCCGTTGCAGCAGCATGTGGGCTGGTGCTGCGCCGCTCTGGCCTTATTGGACCCGCGCACGCAGTCTTGGCATCTGGGTGTTTGTGCGACACGGCTTTGAAGTTTGCTACTATTCCCCAAGTGGCCGCAAAACAACTTCAGATGCTTTTCCGACAGACGTGCCACGTGATGCACTTAGCAGTCTCCTCCCAGGGATGTTTGGGAGCACGAGGAGCAGACGAGGGACTGCCAACATGCCAGACTCTACCACACGCCACCGTCTGCGCTGCGAGGGTTAAACGCTTTGGGAGCACAGATTATTTGATATCATTATTATGGACATGGTGTGCTGGAGTATAAATGGCTGTTAGCGTCAATTGTGCTGTCAATTGATGACATACACCAAATCTTTTTTAAATATTTAAAGTGTCAAATGGTGTTTAAAGAGAATATGAGAGTTGGATTCTCAATACTTCATTAATAAATGTCCACCCCATACCTAAACTTAACAACTACCTTACTAACTATTAATAAGCAGCAAATTAGGAGTTTGAAGTCATAGTTAATAGTTAGTTAATAGTGAGAATTGAACCTTAAAATAAAGTCTGACTGAAATACGTCCAATTACAGAAGAGCAGTGTGAATGCAGTTTTATGTTAAGGGTCTAGTGGCTTAGAAATACGTTGTGCCCTGTTACTACTACTAGCAGTGAGTATCGCTACTTATTCTCCATAACACTGTCCATTTGTACTCAAGTTTCAACCTTCGGTCAGTGTGTCAGACGGTCCTTGACTCTCAGAACGAGGTCTCTGACAGGTCTGTCAAGGGCTAATTCCTGTGGTAATGCCTCTGATTCCTTCTGTTTTTTTGTAATTCATCTACTCTTTTTCACTCTCTTCAACGCTAATGCAAAAGCACATTGGTAAGTGGTCTCAGTGAGGTTTTTCATCTTCCTGAAATGAGAAATGGCAGTGGTACCTCATCCCCATGGGTAAACCGACCTTTGATTTGCGCTAATTTTGCTCATTAAATCAAACCGCTGACCTTTGTGGAATGCCGAGCTTTGATGTTGAACTCTTGTGGCTCAGAGATCAGAGGCTGTGGTGTCTGTTTTCCTCTTCCTGGCTGGAATGGGCACAAATGCTCCACTCGTCCTGCTTGGCTTGTTTTGCTTATCCTCTTTCTCTCTATCCGGACTCTTCTGTCTTTTTTCACTTTGCATTTGTTTCTGTTTTACAGCCTAAATGTGTTGAATTCCCAGATTCAGTATTCCATAAACACATCATCTGTTCCATGAATGGGTGCATCTTAACGGATTTACAAATTTCGTTGTTTGTGTTTCTCACCAGACCATCTCTGATCTGGAGGTCCAGGTGCATTCTCTGAGGAAGGAGCTGTTGGCAGCCCACAGTCAGAGGAAACAGCTGCTGACGGAGTTGGGTGTGTTGCAGGAGGAGGAGCGACAGCGGGCCTCTCGGGACCAGCAAGCAGCTCTAGACCGTCTGCGGGCCGAGATGGATCAGGTGCGGCAGGACCTGGAAAGAACCCACAAGGCTGAAAGAGAGCTGGCCCAAGAGAAGGTTGGTGTGAAATGCAGGCAATGTATTTTTGGCATTCTAGGTTGCAATTCAGGTCGCTCAACCCACCTGCATGATTTGTATAATGTGACAGGCCGGTCATCATTAGCCTTGTTCTAAACCTTATTGAGTTACTGTCTAAATAAGAAGCTCAATTTGAAGACAGCAACTTGGATGCTCTTACACTTAACACAAAGATTCAAATACTACTCTTATGCAATTGATACTAACCATGGATAAAGTATTAATACATACATGCCACCATCTTGGAGTGGTCAACAGGGCTTGTTTGAATAGAAGTCAGCAGTATTGCTTTTGGCTGGAAGCATATCATTGCATAATAAAATGACTGTCTGGGTGCTAATCTTCCCAACGTTTGTCATGACACATTCATATTGTAGAAAACTGTATTTGGAGGTTACAACAAAAAAGGGAAGTCACAGGAATTGTGGGACAGGCATAATTTATTTCTGGCACTACCAATTATTTTCTTTTGATATTATCTATAATATGCAGGATTATCAGATGTTTATAGCAGAACAAATCCTGTGAAAATCAGTTGGAAAAGACAGGATCTGTCAAATCACTGTTAATTAAAGGATCTTGGCCTTTCCAACATGACAAAAATGTAGATGTATTGCCATGAGCTAATGTGGTGTCTGTGCATTAATATTTACGATTCCCATGTTTCTGATGTTAGCATTTTGCTATGTTATGATCACACTAGACTTTGAGCATGCACAATTTCTTTGGACGCTGCAACCATAGATATGTATAAGTAGATGCCCTATTAGCGGCTGTTTCTGTGGGCCACTATACATAAGCCGTCCGCCATATTGCAATGTTTGTGAACACTCGAGAGCAAGTTGCTGGTGCATCTGCACTGCAACTTTAGTTATGCACATTTATATATGCGTTACACGCATTTATATATTCAGTAGACTTCAGAAGATGCTTTTGCTAAACTAACACAATACAACAAGACAAAGCATTTAGCTAAGAAGGCATTTAAAAGGGACTTTAGTTTAAAAACCTGTAATATTGAGTTAATACATATTAAAAACACAAACCAACACATTCTTACCTGTGAAACGTCAACCAGTTTCGTCAGGAATTTAATTTTGTGCGTTTTTACAACCAGGTGCTGAACAATGTTGTTGCATATTGAAACTCATTGATTGTTATTGTGAGTGACGACATAGACCGTTCCAAGATGGCGGATGTGGCATCTACTGTATACATTTCTATGGTTTCAACGGTTGTGATATGATGGCATGCATCTTTTTAAAAACTTAAATTAAACTCATAACACATAAGAATAAATCCAAAATGTAAAAACATACAATCTACTACACTTTCCTCCAGCACTGTAGTTTTAAATTTATGTTTTTTTCGATCTTCTGTTGGTCCCACGGTTTCGGTTTCACGTGATATGGAAGATTTCACCAACTTGAACTTTGGAATGCAGCAAAATGCGAAACAACTTCGCATGAGATGCATTTCCACACTCCTGCATTCGCATGTGTATGAATGGAAGTCAATGGAATGAAATCAGTGAGTTTTTTCAGACTCAAATCTCATTCAGTTAAAATATTGAGATGTGAGAATGATGGTAGAGAAGAAGATTTTGAGAAAATGATTTCAGAAGACTATGAATATAGAGCGTGGACTTTTTTTTTAGGTGTTTATAGAACTGTTCTGATTCTCCAGTATGATTGCTATGTCTATGTAAGTTACTCAGTGTTAACGTCACACTTCACACGTTCCACAATCAATTTCCAAAAGCCAGGATTGCTTGTATATGATCAGACTCTGTTTCTGGAGAAAAAAATGTATTAATTAATCACATGCACCTGTTGAGCACGCAACAAATAAAGTTAAACTTATAAACAGATGTATGAATACACAAGACTAGCATCTCACATAATCACGTGTGTTGCGTGTGTATACACAAACGCATTCGCACATGTTCATTGATGGGCTGTGTTGGCTTGAACTCCAGCGCTGAGGGAATAGATCACTTAGTATTTAATTAAACACATTAGCCCCTCTTTGCCCCGGCTCTATAAAGGTTGTGCAAGCAGACTTGGGCGACTATACCGGAAATCCTGCGTCCTTTCTGTTTTTAAAGCTCTTGATTCCAGCCGCAGAAACGAGGGCTGGAAAGCGGCTGTAATCCAGCACAGGTTGGCCAGGAACCGGCTAAAGGTGGTATTGATCAGAGGGTAATCCTGATTAGGCCCATCAAAGCGATTCGTTTTCATTAAACTCGTGCACCGCTGCTGACTGCACCCTCCCCCAGGACATCTGCGGCACATTAGCGTGCCATTTGGCCTCTTCATAAATCCTGGGCCTACATTTTGGAACCATATGTGAGTACATTGCTGCACGTAAATCCCATCTGAAGAGAATTCCGCCTCGCTTTTCCACTCTCAGGCTGACACGTAAGGCTTGTTTACAAAATCAGTCTCTGTTTCTGCCACCCCTCATCTGATACTCATCCTGACCTGCGGCTGAAAACTTCCTCTGAAGAGACTTCAACAAAGTCTGTCTCTGAGACTGATTGACACACTTCAAACTAGCGCTGCCAAAGTTAATGTGTTATCATGTTTTAATATTTACATTTTATTCAGTTAGCACATTCATCATTTGGTGAAAAATAAGACTTGTTAAGTTTAGAAAATAAAGCTTGCTTAGGGGCTGTTCACACAAAATGCGTTTTTCCATTCCAATGCACAACTTTTGTCCATTGTTTTTCTATGTAAACATGCACTGGACGGATGTGTATGACCATTGTACTCGTGTGTTTTGCAGTGTCTCTCACATGTCAAGTTAAAAGAATGTCAGTTCCAAAACAGTAGGCCAATCAGAAGACCACAGAGGCGGGGCAAGCATTGCAAGTTTTTGTTTACAGTAGCAAGTTGCCGTGCCAACTGTTTTATTTGATGGCAACATGGCGGAGGAGGCATTCTGCTCTGCATTTTGTTTAAAAACCATTCCTGAGCACTGCAACTCGCATTATAGACACAAAGACGCGTTCACTATGAACAGCCCCTTAGTCTTTCATCAATGCTTCTTCAACCTCTCAAATTTCCAGTTTAGCCCACTTTTAAAAATTCAATATAAAATTTTTAAAATCAGTCAAGTTGTGAGTGCAGAAAAAGATGAAAAACAACCTAAGTCAATGCAGCCCAGTTGAGAATTTAGCTACAGTACTAAGACCATAATGACCCTTTGAAGAAGGCACCTTGTGTCTCAAAGGTGTTATTAACGGACAAAATTTGCCACATAATGGTGTTGAGTCTTCAAGTTGGTGAGAACATTATCATGTATTCTGAAAATTATCATTCAGATGTAGCAAGAAAACATAAGTGTGAGGTATTCAGGGATATTTCACCAAAAATAAAAATTAATTTTTTTGCACTCACAGTCTTCTTCCAAACCCACTTACATTCTTCAGTGGAATACATAACTGGAGTGACAGTTGAACATCTCCTTTTGTGTTTCATGAAAGGCAGAAAGTCATACCGGTTTGAAACTTGAAGAGAACTGTCCCTTTAAGGCATTTCTCACTGAGCGATGCAGATTAGTCATAAAGAGAAACACAACAAATGGATGCTCATATGTATTCTGCGTAAGGCATGACTCTTGTGAGTAAGTAGTGTCATGATTACTATTACAGATGTAGATAAATATGGCATAATGAGACAGATGATGTTAGTGCTGGCCTGTGAGAGTGACCAGGCTATTATAATGCAAGGTAAAGGAGGTAAACCGGCTCTCTGATCTCTCTCTGGCCAGAGGCGCAACGCCAGACTCATTCCTCCAGAGTAAAACTGTGTTATCCTCTGAGGATTAACAAAACATCTGACTCACACACATATACATGTGTCTCATTTTGCCACTGTTTCATAGCTCACCATTGCAGTCCAGTACATGAGTCATCCGTGGTGTTCGCAAAGTCAATCACTATTACTCATATTTAGAGTTAGAAATTTGAACAAACCTCTAGCCCTATACTAAATTTTGGCGCCATTTGTGCTACAAACATAAATGATTTCTTAATTGACTCTTTTTTTATGCTATCAGACATACGATTTTTATCTGGTGGACAATAAAATGGACAGAAAAATCCCATAAGTCCCCTGCCTTTGAAGTGCATAGCCTTTTGATGTGATAGTTGGTAAAAAGATATAGTATAGTAGGTTTAGGCTCTTTTTGTTAAGGCTAGTAGGCAACCACGCAAAACGCCTTAGCATCCTATCATTGTGAAGACAAGAAAGCACAACTGCATTGACATTCTCTTCAGAAAATGTAAAAACTAGTTTCTCCTTGTTGCATGATAGTAGAAACGTTACTAAGATAAATCCTATTGGTTTCATAGATTATTAGCCAGAATGCTTTAAATGCAGCTAATGATTTAGCCTGGTACGTTATCTCTCCCCAACTGCGTCAGAGCTTCTTTTTTTTGTATGTTTCAGAGGGAAAAGTTTAGCTATTTTCATTTGGAAGTTTTTAGGCTTTTAGATTTGTAGTGACTTGGCATGTTTCTAAGCTGAAATTTCTTATTCTTTTGATGGCGGGAGAAACGCTGTCCTCGGCAGTCAACCGCTCCTGAAATGGCCAGCCAGGGTTTGAAGACAGATTCCAGAGAAAAGGGAAAGAGAAATCCATTAAATCCATGAATGGGTTTTCATGAAAGACACAGGCTTTTTGAAGCGGAGCTTGTGGCATAAAATAATACGAAACAGAATATCAGATGCGATAAGATCATGTGTTAGATTGTTCCAACGTCAGACGCTTAGCGAAAAGAAAGGAAGATGAAAGTGAATTTATTCCAGTCTCTGTTAACAACAGAGGTTTATCTGGCTGTGGCTAGTGTATGCGCAAGTGTGTGTGTGTGTGTGTGTGTGTGTGTGTGTGTGTGTGTGCGCGTGCGCGTGTGTGTGCGCGCAGACACCAGTACCCAATCTCCATCCACCACAGAGAACCCTGGGAGCCTTGTTCCTCCAGATAAACCTGACTTCTCTCTGCAGCTCACAGCCAGTGCCTCTGATGCTCAGATGTTCTTTGTACTTTCTTCTTCTTTTAGCTTTGGAGTAACGGCTATACAAATCACTGCTTCCTGTCCTGAATTCCTACGGATTCAGCCCTTTTCATGTCTTCTCTATTTTAACGGCAGATTCCTCAACAAAATCTGCCAGTCAGAAAACGTATTAAGTTCAAAGCGGATTTTCAGATCAGCATCCCTCTTTAATATTCAGCCCTTTTCATGTCTTCTCTATTTTAACGGCAGATTCCTCAACAAAATCTGCCAGTCAGAAAACGTATTAAGTTCAAAGCGGATTTTCAGATCAGCATCCCTCTTTAATCACTGCATACAGTTCGATTGGGTCCAAAGAGCGAATGTGTTTTTGTTATAATACCTCGTGCCATATATGTGAATATTAACTCATATTTTCTAGCTTGAGAAACTAAGGGTGCTTTCACACTAGCACTTTTGGTGCGCACCCGGGTTCGCGGGTTCGATTGATGTCAGAGTTCGGTTCGTTTGGATAATGTGAACGCTGTCTTCCGAACTCGGGTGCGTACCCGCAAACCGTACCCGAGTCCACTTAAAAAGGGTGGTCTGGGGTACGGTTCATGTGAACTTCGTTACGGTTTGCTGCTGATGTGAACGCAGTTGTACCAAATCACGGAAGTGAACCGCTATTAATGACGTATTATTTGATAAAAATGTGTGTTTGTGTGTGTGTTTCACTCACTTTCCTGACGAGTGTGACTGACGCGCTGCAAACAGAGAGCTGTATATCTCATTTCTGTTCGCCTTCATTGTTCTTTAGATCATTTGCAGTACATTCGTAAAACAGATGTAAGTGCCGTTATGTACCGAAGCTTTGTAAACAAAACGAACGTTTCAAAAACGTAAATATATAAAAGTGCAGAGAGCAATGTTATGCATTTGCCTCCTTCTCCTGCGCCGTCGTTACTAAGCAACGGGCTAAACAGCTGCTGGCTTGATGACGCAAACAAACCGCGGTTCGGACCCAAATAAAATAATATGAACGCAGTCCAGCGGGGGCAGGGGAGGGCGGAGCAATCGAACTTGGGTTTGGACCAGGTAATCGAACCAAGTGTGAAAGCACCGTAAAAAAAGGCAAAATGTAAATAAATCTAGATTATACACAAAGATTAGCAGGTACAAAATCACTACAGCCACTTTATGTCAGCGTAAACACTATATGCACTGGTATAATGCTGTGTCATGCATAATTAATCATCATCATTTCTATGTAAATGAGGCTCTTTATAGAATGAGCCATAGAATGAGCCAGGTTCCAAAATATCTTTGCTGTTTGTCTACGGCAGTTATAACATTGCTGGTATAGAAGACTGCGATTGCACCATTTAAATTGTGAGCATTGAAATGCTTGCACTTTTACCACATCTTCTGAATTCTTATAGTCATCAAAACACAGATATATACAAATAAACAATGCGCAGTCGGTCAAATTAATTCTTAGTGCATTCTCCACTAGAACAGCCATTAGGTTGTCTCAGCAAAAAATAAAACTCACTGAAAATCATAAGATATTTAGAAGCATTATTATGTCCACGGCTAATTACCAACTTGTAGATTTCATGCACCAGCCCGGACAAGAAGATTTCAGTTTCTTTTAGCATTCCCATCCAAAGTAAAATGGCATATGAAGACTGTTTATATAGTATCATAGGGGCATTCACCCTGAAGAGGGGCAGTTTTCCTAAAAAAGTAGTGTGTGTAATGAATCCCTGTTGAAAGAGCAGCCTTTCTTTGGACTCGTCACTCTTTTTGGGCTCTATTTATCTTCTCCCACACGCCCTCATAGCCATCAGATCAACCCACTTGTTAACACCATCAGAATAGGCAGGGATTGAGATATGCAGGTAGCTCTAGCATGTACTCTTGAGCATGTTTCATCTGCCAGCGCTAAATGAGCAGGAATAGTTTGGAGGAGGATTTGGCTCTGTTTATGAGGATGACAGTTTGTCATGTTCCTTCTAATTGTGTTTTGTTTACAGACATATTCCTGATTCATATTGTTTTACCTCATTCTTTGAGTATTTCCACTTTTGAGTGATCAGTGTTTCTCAGATGATGCAACTTCAGAGTTTAACATCAAAGGGATTGGTCATTTCAGCTGTAGCTGGAGGTGCTGAAATGGATGTGGCTGGTTCCCTTTTCTGTTTTCTGTTTGCCCCAAAGCCAAAGGCTCAAAGGATTGCCCTGATAAAAGGCACCAGCCTAACTTACCCGTATGGACTGGAGCTGTCAGACCAAACCTAGTGGCATAGATTTGACATGAGAGCGGTCTCAGAGCATAGACATGTGGCACCTCTCATGAATTGCTACAATGTGGCCATGTTCTCTTGCACTCAAAACAATAGTTCAGCCAAAAATGAAAATTCTCGTCCTAACCTCACCCTCACATTATTCCAAAGCCATATGACTTTTTTTCCTTCAGTGGAACACAAAAGGAGGAATGGTGAGGAATGCGCTTGTTGTCTTTCCAGCTATAAAATAAGTAAATAAATACATAAATGCATATAATAATTAAAAATAAATAAATACATGCATACATACAATACCGACATACACCATAACAGTATGATAAAAGTAGTCCATATGACTTGGGCACTATGTTCCAAGTCTTCTAAAGTCATACAATAGTCTTGTGGTCCCAAATTTGGTCAATATTCACTGATAAAATAATATGGGAAAAAAAAGTTGCCAGAAAATTCTTCTGTAGGGCCCTGTAATTTGTTTTATTTATTATTTTTCCCCCAATTTATTTATTTATTTATATTTTTTTTTTATATTCTTTCCCAATTATTGTGTTTTCCATTTTATTTTTTATGGATTTTGTTTTAATAGTTCAATTACATTTTAATAATCAAATATTATGTCAAATCAATTGAATTTATGAAACAGTTCAATACTAATGTATTAATATTTTAATAATAATAGTGCCTAATGGAATTTTTCAGACACTCTGTATTAATTGTTCTGGATTTGTTGTTTTATGGTTTAATGCACATTCATTATCAATAATGGTAGTAATCAAATTAATGCATAAAACTTGAACTTTTAAAATAAAAAATAAAAAAGTCTTTTAAAATTTAATCAAATGAAATTTGAGTAATTCCTTTTATTTTTGGCTACACAACAGAGGTGTACTCTTTAAATTAAAATAGAGACAAAAAATTGAGTACTTTTTAAAAATAAATAAATATTACTTTGAAAAAAAGTACTGTATAATAGTAATATATTTCTGTCACAATTTCTTCAGGTTAAACCAAACTCTTATTTTGGCAGGTTGTAGTGAAGTCCTTGAGTTTCCCTGTGTGTCTGATGATAGTTTTATCAAATGAAATGGTTAAATGCTGTGAAGTGACATTCAGAGCAGTTCTGGAGATTGTCACAGCTGACATTCCACATTATACAGTAAATTCCATTTTTACGTCTAGATTATGTGATTCCATCCGTGCTTTCCACATCACATAAATCATTGGACCCTACTTCTGTGTTCTTATTGTTATATTCTTTCTCTCACACAAATATAATACTGTAGTGCCACTGCATCTGCTTCCAGCTACATGGTCTCGGTACATGCATGAGATCACCATGGTAACAAGATGTGCGGCATACAGCTGATGCGGTTATTTTTGTTTCCTCACGGTGACAAAGAACAAGAGAAAAGTGCAACACAGAGGTAGTGGTACTGTGAGAGATATTGCTTTGAAAAGGCAGCACGTGCTTTTTTGTGCTGTTCGTCTGCAGCATAACAGGAGGCAAATCGAAGAGCCATGTGTGGCGAAAGCAACCAACTTTACGCTAGCTGAAGATAATGTAAATGATGTAGAAGCAGGCGTTGATCATCTTCTGCGGGGGCGGTGTTTAGCCACACTATTACTTCATAGAGTCGTATATTCCACAAGCTGTTGTTTTGGCAGACTGGCTTCAATATAAGCTGTTTTTAGACTAACAAGAAAGTTTGAGTTCTGAAACTTACAGGATGTTTTTATAGTACAATGACCTCTTATATGTGAAAAGATCAAGGGAATTTTGGTTTATCAGTTCATGACCCCTTTAAATTGTATTTAACCCAGACCAAAAGTGCATTTCTTGAAACATTTTAGCGTAAATTGTCACATTGAAAGTTTGCGTAAGAATATGAACACAATCGAGCAACAGCACAACGATAAAGCAAGAGTGCCTTTGCACAAATACTGTGAGTCTGTTGCACGTAAAAGCTTTCGCTCAGTTAAGAAACTGGCAGGAAAGCGGTCAAGATTATTGCATGTACACACTGCATAATGAAATGCACCTGTTGACTAAGAAGGTGTGGCATTGGTACAAGATTTCCATTGAGCAGTGACAGAAGGGATTAGAGCGAATCAGGCCCCGAGAACATGGCTGCTGCTGCTGTCTTAGAGAACGCGGTAAACACACGCTCACTTCAAAGACACATCAATACACCCAGCTCCCCCACGGCGTGCCTGTCAGCTGTCATTCTGCCCAAAGTTTGGAAGACCATTTTTAGTCTCTGTTTAACATTACGATTCATATTTTCTCTCTCTCTTTCACTCCTGATGGAAGATGGTGGCGTTTTGGGGATGTTGTTGTCATTGTTTGTCTTCACTTTTTGTCCCTGCAAACTTATTAATTTCTGTCAACCGGTTTCTCTGCCATTTGGAGATACACCAAATCCCATTATTTTTGGTCATGGATTACAGAGAGCAAAACAGTGGGAGAATATGATCAAAGACACCTCCCCATCACCTCGGAGTGGCAGATCGAGAGAGGGAAATGGAGCTTAATAGCAGAAAATCAGATTTAGACCCAGCCAGGCATGTGGATGGATTTGGTGATTCTATTTTTCTTTCTTCTGCGGAGATGAAAGTTGCGCCGTTTTCCCCCCATCCTTTTCCTGTCAGTATGGCTGGGAAAGTGGGTGACACAGGAAGAGACTGCCACAGACCGGCAGTGTAGAGCTGTGGAGAGCTCTCTGGCTTTAGAGCGCTTTAAAACACATCCACAATGCCACCAGCCACTCGCTCAGAGACTTTAACATCACCCTTGAACAGAAATTTTGAACTTAGTGTTTTACAGGCTGACTTTTGACAGTTGGCATGAGGTGTGGTCCATAAAGCAGCTTTATTTGACCAAGAACAGTTAGTAAGGCATAATGCACAATGAGCTAGTTATCACAAAATAAACCCATGGTGATCTCCATGAACCTCACGATAAATGTTTGTTTTGCAATAATGAGCAGCTAATTATACGGTACACAGCTACTTCCCAAATAAATAAAAATAATGCTTCAGAGAGTGACTGTATAATAAATAAATATAAAAACAACAGTAAAAAATTACATCCAAAAACTGAAGCTGTCAGAACTTTGCCATGGTAGCAACTTTATATTACTGATTTAAATTAAAATTGCAATTAAAAAAAGACATGAATTTCATTCATGGAAATAAGGTTGTAATAGAAACACATGACAACAAAATAATGCAATAAACATTAATTTAATAAAATATAATTTAACATAAATACCTAATTTGCATTAATAATAAGAAAAAACTAAAAAGAAACATCATTTCATTGAAAATCTCCAGTTTATGATAAATTGTAAGATGGCTTCATCTTTCTTACTTCCCAAAACAGTACATTTTACAGTATTTTACCGTAAAATTGTATGAAATACATTACATTTTTTCACCATATATAGAGTAAGGGAACTATTACCATTCAATTTCATCGTTTTTTACAGTGTGCTGTGACACCCAGCACAATGGTGATTATTCAGTAATATTTGAATGCTGCAACTGATCAATCCTGAGACCTGTATAATAATATTGGATATGCTTTGTTACAGAGCCAGTATTGAAGTTCGCAAAGTCTAAAACATGACTATTGGTCAGTCAATTGCAGCTTGCAATTTTGAGAAAGTTCTTGCATCTATTGTGTGCGATATGCAGCAGACGGTCTGTGAATGGCCAATCTGTGGGCTTTCCATTTGCAGCTCAGACCATCCTCCACCTATCACCAAAAAGACACGAATGAAGTGCTAGACAAACCAATGCATAATGGCACAAAGGTCACATGTCAACAGGAGCTTGATCAGTACTGAGTGATCACTCTGGAGTCTCAGCTCTTTTCTCCTTCTCCAGCAGAAGGACAGAGATAGATGGTGTTGTGCAGCAGTCAGTGTTTTCTGCTGAAAGTGGATGGTTTACAACTATAAAGTTGAAGGTTTGCCGTTATTTACAGGTCAGCTCTCCACACTTACGAATTATTGATGAAGCTGACATGAAGAAAGCTGCCCGCCCCTCGTCAGAAGGCTTTAATCACCCCACCAGATGGAGATGGCGGCTCTAGGGTCACCAGCCAAATAAAAAGCTCTTATTGAATGCCTAAGCTGGCCTTTGTAGTGTTGACCCTGGCGGAAAATCAGCACCCAAGGTCATCAAATGGGACGAATCGCAGAAGGTCCCAACTTAAAGCATGAGAGGCCAGCAAACTCCCCAGCAGCCTAAATCCTCACGCAGATGCATTCATGGCTGTGTTCCCTGATCCCTACCGCCGGGTCCACTGATCCACCTGCTAACAGAGGTGTGACAGATTCCTGCCCAAAAACAGATTTTGGAAGCCATGATGAAAATCAAACAGTCCTAGCCACACACACACACACAGGCTGGGGGTGTAGCCACACCTGCCAGTGTAATACGTGACGGCCCTTTTAAATAGGACGAGGAAGGACAAGTGAGGATTGATCTGTTTTTCATTAGCATGGTGTCACCTTCACTGACTTGGTTTGTTCACAATAGGGCTGAGCAATATAGATAAAAAATATATTTTTTTAGCCTTTTGATGATTTCCAATATACATTGCCATATTTATTTGACAGGTGTGTGCATGCATTTTTTGTTTGTTTTCATTCAGAGAAACCATCATTTCAGCCAAGTAATGCTAAATGACAAGTAAATGTTAAGCTAAATGATAAATACGATTTCATATTAGGGTATGTTTTCCATTTTTACTAAAACATAAATAATGCCACACAGAGATGTCCATGTGATTTTAATGATCATGCAAACAAATCAGCCTTCTGATTCATTAAAATTAAGAGTTTAAAGTATATTCACCAAACTGAAATCATCTAACCTTTTCTACCATTGTTGAACTTCAGAGACCATATAAAAACATCTTATTATCATATTCTTGGTGGTTGCTTGCTGAAATTAGGTTTTATGGTTCATGTCTCTCCTTAATTGTAGGTTTTGAGAATTTTGGAGGTTTATGGGATTTTTTTCATCCCTTTTCCAGAAAATCACAAGTCTGATCGCTTAGAAAATGAGCAGCTCATCTCTCCTCAACAAGAGGAGATTTCATGATTTCAGGTATCACTGGCTGTGGCATGAGTGTTGTGGTTATAATGTTGTAGTCTTTCCGATTTTGAAATCTAAATCAAAGGAAGTCAGTATTCTGAGAATAATAAACAGTAACTAAAAATCAAGTCTTGCACATCTCTCCTTCTCTGGTTGATAATGGTCTGAATCTAGCATGGAAAGTGATTTACACACATAATTTATTTGATGCTCACAGACTGGACAAACATTTGCTCATCCGTCTAAGATTGAAAAACCTCGACTGTGAATGTTTTGAGTGTTTTGAGATGGAAGTCATTAGAATAAAGCATCCACTTTTTTACAGGTAAATTAATATCTACTACAGTAATGTTAACATTTCACTTTTTGTGCCTTTGCAGTATTTTATTGTTGGTATCTGTGTTTTATCCTGTAGATATGAAAGGGATATTTTAAGAAAGTGTTGGTAACACTTTATTTTAAGGTGTCCTTGTTACACGTTGCATGCACTTACTATTATAATAACAAAAAATTATGCATAATTACATGCAAGTAACCCTAAGCCAAACCCTAATCCTAACCCTAACCATACAGTAAGTACATGTAGTTCTGTCATGACAACTCTTGGAGGGATTGGCATGGTAATGTACATGACAATGTTAATGTATTTGGTCTTGGCAGAATAGATCTGCTACGCTGCTGCTGCTGCGGCAGAGCAAGTACCAAGACTTGCTACTGCCAATACATCCACAACATGCTGCTGTAAGCATGTAAGAAATACTGCTGCTGCAAATATAACATACATGGAATAACCCCATATAACATACATGAATCACCTCGTAGCAGATCTATACAGGTGGAGCTGAGGAAGGTGGAGGGTTTCTGAAGCAAGCTGCAACTGCTACGGCAAGCACTAGTCATATATTTGAATGCTGAGCAGCGAGCTCATTGGCTACCGATACAGGAGAGAACCAATCAGCTGTGCCATGTGATAATGATGTCATTAGGTCAGATTGAGTTAGACCTATCGAACTGCGCCCTCTAGAGTTTCATGCCAGAACTCTGTATTTAATTAATATTACTCAGTACTTAAATGTATAATTACACTGTAACATGGACACCTTAAAATAAAGTGTAACCAAATTGTTTACTCCAAAATAATATTGTAACACAAGAGGATATGTTTATTAGAATCTTCACACTGCTCTTTTTCAATGCACTAAAAACCAGCAAAGATCAGCATTAAAAAGTAGTTCTTATGACTTTTTATATATATATTGTATTCTATATTCTGAAGTTATATGAATGTGAAATATAATTTTTCCCTCTTGTAATAGTAGTTTGTCTTGTAATGCAAGTTTTCTACAACTGACAAAATGTTTATAAAGCTTGAGTATGTTTCTTCTCAGTTATGTATAATATGATTTCAAAGACTAAATCATTACTGTAGGAAATAAGTAAAATTGTCTTTAATAGGTACTATTTGGTAATGTGATCAAATTTAGTACTTGCTTAGCACTTTGACTTGCTTGAGGTGAGCAACTGGCATGACTTGACTTGTCTAGCTTGATTATGACTTGCATTTCTTTCTTACTCCCACCTCAGCTTTTAAAATATTGTGAGATTTTTTTTTCTTCCTTTTATGGAGTTTGATGACCTCTGGTCTCAGTATGCTTTCATTGTATGAAAAAGTACAACTCATACTGATTTGAAAACAACATGAGGATAAGTAAATGATGACAATTTTCATTTTGGGTGAACTGATCCTTTATGTTTGTGTACGCTCAGTCTTCATGGTGCTATCTCTTTCCCCGACACCAGGAACCAATAAACCCAAGGCAGTTTGGATACATAAGAATGCCCGTTGCTTTTAAAACCATGTTTACAAAAAGTTCTTCCTCTCCAAGCAACACAATCCAATGCAGCACTCGCCAAAAATCTCTAAACACATACTGCAAAATTGCGGAAAAATGCCTGCCAGCCTTGTACTTATTACACTATCAAACCTAATTGTTCCTGTTTTTTTAGAAAAAATAATTACATCTTATATTATCCCTGTAGGTATGTTTGCTGATGTTTATTTTCCTTCTGTTTTAATGTGTATGATTGGAAGGGTGAGTGTTGTGATTGCTCAGCTCCAGAATTAGATTGTTAATGAAGGTTGGCTTAGCGCTGCATGCTTTGTGCTTTCAAAAACAGTAACATTCAAATACAGCGTTCACACTTCAAAGGCCGTGGACTCACACCGGCAATATTGTGAAGCGATTGCAGCACCTGATAGAAGCTCAAAGCGCCTGTAGCTCTAAGATGCCTTTGGCAAGGTACAGACATTTGCTAGGAAACACACACAAAGCAGTCCAAATGCTTCATTTTTCCATGCTTTTCCAGCTTTCTTACTGTTTGTGTTTTTCCATACTCAGTGCAGATCCATTAAGCACCCTCTGTTCATTGGATCCTCTGTACTTAGATCAATGTTTGCATGTTACAGGATTAGTTCTTAAAAAAAAAAAAAAGGAAAATTGTCATAATTTACTTATGTTGTCGTTCATGGAAGACTGAAAGAATATTCACGCTCAGGGGCATAGCCATCATTTCAAAAGTGAGGGCAACAGAAATGACAAATATTGTTGTTATTATTATTATTATTATTATTATTGTCTTTAATTGAGATTTGACTTTTAATTGATTTAAGAAATTCAGGGCCAGATTTACTAAACAGGGCAAATTAGCATTAGAGTGCAATTCCATAAAGCGCTGATGGGAGGGGAAAATTCTGCGTGTGATTTACTGACAATGCGCACATTTAAGAACACAGATGCAGCCAGATCATTTCCATAATGACCAGCGCAAATTACCGGCTGCTTTAAGACATGCTTTTTTTGGGTGTTAAATAATGGCGCAAATACCAGTAATTTGACGAGCGCAAACGTTAGTAAATTGCGATTTATTTTAATACTCTCCTCCCATAAATGTTGTGTTTGAAAGGGAAACTCCTACAAATGCATATTCAGTAAGGTCAGGCTCAAAAAAATAACTGAGTCCACACCTTTTCAGCGGGAAATCCTCACTGCGCGTCTTTAGTGAATCCTGACAGTGCTATTTTAACGCTAAAAGACGGTTTGCGCTGGCGCAAGCTATTAGTATATCTGGCCCCAAATACACTGATGGACAATAACAAAGCTTATAGATGACAATTATTTGTATTCTATATTTCCCCCCTATATTTTCCTAATGACAATTTTATGATTGGTTTTTATACTACAAACACTTCTTTCCCATTTTTATCACATAATATATATTATAGTTTCTGTACTAAATAGTATATAAATTAGCATTATTCATAAATTTTATTCATTTATTACCTGGAGATGACTTGAAAAACACATATAAACCATATATTGTCGCAATCGTGTGTGTATATTGTCTAAATGTTTAATCAGTCAAATCGTTTCTGCTTTATATTCATGCTTTTGTCCACATTAAGGATTTCCTGCAAGTTATTACTTCTATGAGTCTGTTTTGGACTTTCTGTGCAAGAGCGCCCTCAGGCTTCGTGTATGAATGAAACATACACTGCATGAGGGTCTTAAGCGCTCTATAATGTTCACTTTGTGTCATTTTGGATATGAATAAAACGTCAGGTGACAGGTCATGCATAGACTATACTGTCTCTTTGATTTTAAATGTAGACTTATTTTCACTGGCCCTAGAATACATGTACGTGAACACACCTGCCCGAAAAAAGTGTGGGGGACTAATTTTAATTTTATTAAAAGTGGGGGGACATGTCCCCCACATCCCCCGCATATTGTAAACCCATGTTCACTAGGGGTATGAACCTACACTGGTCTCACAATTCGGTTCGATTACGATTATCATGTCATCGATTCGGTTCTATTCGATATCATGATGCATCACAGTGCATTGACGATGCACTGCATCCTCAATTTTAAATTTTACTTCACATGTATACAACAGGGATGTGATTTTTCCATATAAATACGGATTTCCATATTTTCCGACCTCTGAGGGATGCCCCATGTGATTCCCGTAGATCCGAGGGTTTTTTTTTGGGGGGGGGGGGTCTAGGCTGTAGTCTGACGCGCTACATGTCTGCTGTTACAGTACTGTTTTTATTTTCGATTCACTGTTAGTGCTAGCTGTGCTTGGTTTGAGCCGTTTTAATTTGCATTTGGAAATGCAACATTCGTCATTAGAAACATTATAAATCTGTTGTTGTTTACAAAGAGAAGTTTCAGTTTCACATAATCCTTCACTTTACTTTAATAATAATAACAATTCTATATACTTTACTATAATATAATATAGTACTTTTTTATAATATATTATATTATATCGTTATCATGATTATTAAGTGCTGCTTTTTATTTTTTACAGAACAATAGTACGTATTATTACAATATAAGATATATCTTTTAATGTGCTAAAATATATATTTTTAATAATAGGTGCTGGGGCCGTGGCTTGTGGGCGTGACTTGGGGCGTGGTCAGATTTTCCTTCTTTTTTGTCTCTAGCTGATCACATGCCTGATACAATTTTGTCAATAAATACAAGCAGTCAGATATATGAACTAAACCTTTAATTTTACCTGCTCAAAGAAAACATGCTTCTTGAATGTATCAAACATCAAACAAAACTCAAATCTGGGCACAGAAGACAAAAGGAGCATTTAGAACAAATACACAAAAGTAAATACTAAATACTTGGCACTGACAGGTGTTAACAGCTCAGGGTGAAAACGGCTGACGTGGTTTCTCAAGTTAGTGGTATTACCCCCTGCATATTTTATTTGTGCGTGACGTGATTTACACACCGCGTGTGTCTTCTCCAGATCGTGCTTACCAGGTTGTTCATTAAAGCCGAAATGTGCACAGATGTCGGCTTTTAAAGTAGTTCGAGCATTTTTAATTACTCGCACTCGCATCTCGCCTCCCTCCGCCATTGTATGACAAATGACATCAGAAAATCATCAGTATGTTATAATCGTTTATGGCCTATTACTGAACCGATACCGAATCGTCCTCGTCTGCATCGCAGTGCATCGTAGAAACGATTAATTTCGACAGCCCTAATGTTCACGCTGCTCTTCCATACACCAAAAACATACAGTGACCAGGCATTGCACCAAAAACGTTAATAAAAGTAGCATAAAATTAGTCTATACAATTTATGCACTGTATTCTAAGTCTGTATTCTTTTATCTTTGTGTGAGCCCTTTTATGGACTGGCCATCCGTCCAGGATTTAGGTCCGAAATTTAAGAATGGATGTCAGGCCTCTGCAATATCTGTCCTCTTGGATGTTCATTCTATAGAAAAGAGACGCATTCAGCTAGATGAACATTCAGATAAACATATCCTTTTGTATTCAACAGAAATAATGTCATAACATTTGGACGACGTGATGGTAAATTAGAGTTTTCAGTGTTGGTGTAACTGTTCTTTTAAGCATGAGGAAATTCATTAAAGGCAGATATTTGCCATTCAAAATGTCATTCACACAAAGTTCCCCATTACCCATTGGCAGAATTAAGGAAGCGTAGGGTCTCTATGGCAACACAAGCAGCAAAAAACAAAGAATATCCTTTTTATAGATGCTAGAGTTGCCTTGTTTCTCTCATCAGTGTAAAAGGCTCGAGGGGACATACAGTGACTGACAAGATAAGAGAGAGGGAGGGCCCGGGATGGATCTGCTTGTGGGTTTGCTGGTCTGTATGTATGTGTGTGTTTTAGCAGTAGCTTATGTGTTGATGCCTCCGGCCCAATGCATCAGTAGCATCAACCTCAACATCGACTTCACCTGCATGTGCATCTGATCACTTTACATATTTTACTGAGGGCTTTTCACACTAGAGATTTGACATCAGAAACTTGAGTTCATTGTGTTAGTGTGGAAGCTGTGTTGTCAACATTATGTGGACTTTCCCAAGATTAGATCTTAAAAAACTACTTATGTATTCTGGTAAAATAGATTTTTGCAAGCCACATCTGATCAGTTGATTGGCTCAAAAGAAATGTAGGTCACATTTTTATGGGGCTTTGTGCACCAGCCAAGCAACTGCCATTGAAAGGAATGAGAATGCTAATGGATAACTCTCCATCTAGGTATGTGTTGAGAAGATTTTTTTGTTATCTATGACCATCTATGACCCTACCTTACCCTATATTAGACATCATTGGCCAAGACGAACTGTTTGAGTCCTATCTTTACAAGTTTATGATAGGTAGGAAGCATTACAGTGGTGAATTGCTACTCTGAGTGCCAACATAACAACCAGCAGTAAACTTCTTTTTTTTTCTGTCAGTCTCTTACTAGTATGGTCACACTTTATTTTAAGGTCCAAATGTCACTATTATCAAACAATTAAATGCAACTTTTGCCTCAATAAACTCCTAATTTGCTGCTTATTAATAGTTAGTAAGGTAGTTGTTAAGTTTAGGTATTGGGTAGGATTAGGGATGTAGAATATGGTCATGCAGAATATGTGCTTTATAAGTACTAATAAACAGCCAATATGTTAATAAAAGGCATGATAATAAGTAACTAGTTAATAGTGAGAATTGGTCACTACACTAAATTGTTACCACTAATATAAGTTTGTTAGTGAGCAAGCAACAAAAGCGCATCTGACTCTTCACAACAAAAATAAATAACCCTCGTATAGTCATTTATCTCTTTGTTTTTTGTTGCTTTTCATGTTCTTGCTCTTAAAAGCTTGGTGGGGTTTTTTTTTTTTCATGTCATATTCTTGTTTTGCAGATAACGTTGTGATATTGTTCTCTCTCTTCCTGTTAAGTGGTGATAAGTTGGCTTCTGATGAAAGGCCCGTGTGCTGTTGTGGTGTCAGGCCTGGCCCTGAGCCCAGAGCTCCAGCCACACGCATGCCAACATGCCTGCCAGCCGCAGAGGTCACGGCAAAGCGACTCCCCGCGCTTCCTGCCAGCCAATCCGGTGTCATGTGTCTGCACTCTCTGTTTCTAACACCCTCCTCTCCTGTGTTCTCTTTCATTACAGACCAACAGCAGGTTGAAGCATCTTGAGAAGGAATATAATCAGAAGCTGGCCAAGTCTGCACAGGTAAACATGATTGTTTAAATGTTCTGAGGGAGCTTAAAAGGAAGGAAAAACACTATGTCCTGCTTTTCAGTCCAGATAGATAGATAGATAGATATGCTCATGTGTAATCTGTATTTCTGGAGCAATTCATGCATAATGCACATGCAAATATATGTGCATTAATTCATGTGCATTCCCTCAAACATGTGGGTGTGATGTGGGGTCTTGTTTTTCTTTACCTTCTTTCTTTAGTCTTATTCACACTCTGTGTTGTATGTTTCCAGTTTCTACTGTATGTAGATGTGAGTGTATTTTCGCATGTTGTTTGGGAACTAAAAAGTAGTAGTTTAGCATCACAGAAATACTACATCAGAAATGTTATGACATTATACAGCCTTATAACCAAGTGAGCTGAGCTAATAATTAAAACATCAAAGATGCTCTTCTAGAATGTCCTCTCTCTCAAGTCTGATTCATTTGAGCTAATCTGTTTGTTCATTTCAATGAAACGTTTCAGAAACCAACTAATTTAAGGGGCCGTTTACACAACATCGTTTTCAGCCAAAAACGGGAAACTTTTTATGCGTTTTGCCTGATTGTTTACACGACAACGGCGTTTTGGGGACTGAAAACGCATATTTTTGAAGACGGGTTTCAAAGTGCAAGTTTTTGAAAACGCCACCGTTATCGTTTCCGTGTAAACACCCAATACAGGAATCTTTGAAAACGGTGACGTCATGCGTGTGCGTAGTATGTTTTAGGTATGTAGACATGCACAGTGCGTGTCGATTTTAAAGGCAAGCGCGAACAAACATACACAACAATGGCGGAGTACATGGTACTGTTGTTGCTGCTCAAGAGTTTGCTAACGCTTCTTCAGCAAAGTGTGGATTTACTTCACCAATATTACAACAAACAGAGGAGACGCATCATATACATCATATAATCGTCACTTCCCTACAGGTACTGTTTACTAACAAGGTGACAGCGCCAACTACTGGCCTGGCATACGTAATATAGCGTTTTTGGCCGTTTTTGCGGATATGTGTGAAGTGAATCATTTTGAAAACGTTGTCGCGTTTACGTGAAACTTTTTAAAAACGCAAGGGAAAAATTTTTCTGTTTTTGACTACATCGTTGCCGTGTAAACGTAGCCTAAGTCATCATTCAGTGCAGCAGTGTTCCCAGAAATCGTGTGTGTGCGTGTGTGTGTGTGTGTGTGTGTGTGTGTGTACAGTAAGTGGTTTTTTTTTTCAAAGAAAATTAATACTATAATTAATATTAATTATATTAATACTAAAATAAATTAATACATTGTTACACACAAAAAAAATTAAAAAAAAATGCTATTTTAAACTTTCAATATATTAATAGAAACAGTTAAATTGTAATAATATTTCACAATATTACTATTTTTACTGTATTTTAACTACAAAACACAGCATAAGAGCGTAAGATATATATAAAAATTGTACCAACCCCAACATTTTGAATAGTTGTGTACATATGATAGATATATTTATGTAAAATACTGCTGTTAATTACTGAATTCATTCACTTATATTAGTTATAGAGTTAACATGTTCATTGTGGTATTTTTGTTTAATTTTGTAGTGTATAGTGTTTTGTAGTGTAGTGTTTGGTGCTGTTGCTTTAAGGCAGGGGTGCCCAATTCCTGCAAAGTTCAGCTCCAACCCTGATCCAACCCTTCCCTGTGTACCGCCAAAGCCACAATGTTAGCATTAGCTGTCACGCATTTTTGGCTAAAGGTTGCAGGCTTGCCTTCTAGTGTCTTTGTCAGGAGTCTTGTTTATTAAAGTGGCGCTGATATAACAACTAAAATAATAAATAGAAAATAGCTAAATCTCAAATGGTGGATCATTTATATCATTGTTATATATCATCAGTGTTAAAGCATTAAGCCATTATAGACATAACAGTAACCCTGTAAAGCTTGAAACAATGTGTATTGTAAAGAGTGCTATACAAATAATACAAGTGCAAGATTCCTTACTAAGAGATGCTGAACAAGGAAACAGTTTTGGTTAAGTTGTTTACCTCACTCTCACCATTGTGTTGCTTCAATGCTAGAAAGCTGAAAAATCAGCTATGGCTGCTGATAATACAGCAAGCGTTCACCTTTTCACTGTGTTCTGAAGTTAGATCATGTAAACACAGTATAATATAAAATGTCTATATTAACTACTACTCAGTCTCTACTCTAGCACTTGTGCCCTAAAATCCCACAATGCATTGCGTTGCTGACATCAGGTTCCCGTTCTCTAAACGATAATTTTCATGTGAGGGTCAAAGCATGCCATGACTCTTGTTTTGAGACGTGTTAAAGCCCTGATGCAAGTCATTTTAAACCAGATCATTTTTTGTTCCAGATAAATAATGTTGATTTGTTTAATGAATTATACATTAAATTTACATGTTTCCCAATCCAGGTCCTGTTGTACCCCCAACTCTCTAATAAAACACACCTGATTCAAAGAGACTTTAAGACCAGTTGGGAGAGACATCCAAAATATGTACTGTTGGGGGTACTCCAGGACCAGGTTTGGGAACCACTGCATAAATGTATTTGGCAGGCACTTTTATCCAAAGCGACTTATTGCATTCACAGTGTGTATACATTTCCCCAGTTCATGCACTCCCTAGGAATCAAACCCATGACCTTGGCTTTGTTCCACGCTCAACTGTTTGACCTCCAAGAACATTACATAATTTACTGTAAATAGCTTCAATGTAGTTAACTGTCATTCCTACCATGCAGTGCATTTTTATGTTTTAATTACTTGTGAAATAGAGTGAAAATAAGAGGTGTATTCTATCACATTCATTTTACTTTAATTTGAGAGGATGTTGCCATTTGTATGTCCCCTGGTACTGCTCTAATTTCTATAATAAAACACCTATTCATTTATTAACTTGTATATTTTAACTGTCATTTCGCGTGTTATGTTATTCCATCATTTATCGAACAGGATATTTTACAGACAGATCAACTGACACCATGCAAATCACATAATTCAGATCAGCAGGTCATCACAGATCAGGTGGTAATAGTTGTTTATACTTTTGTTTTCCTATTTAAAATGTGCGAATTGAGTGAAAGTAGAGCTGCACGATTAATCGGAATTAAACTGGAATCGCGATTTTTTTTTCATGGATAGCTTGTCAGTGAAGCACTGTTCTGTGATCAGTAGTAAATTCTGCTCCATCCGAAGGCCAGAGGGCGCTCTTGTGCTGAAACTCCAAATATGCCTCACAGAAGTAAGGTAATGCATGTCGTTCCTGGAAAGATTGAACTTCATTCGACGCATGAAAATAGCCACAGAAGCTGGCATGGCGTTAAACACAAACAAACATTAATTCAACATGACTTAACACATGACTATAACAATAAACGTTTTATCTGAGTTCTTCAAGCCTTCTCATGTATTTTCTTTATAATAAAGTATATGCATAATGCAATGCTAATCGTCATAGCCTTTATCACTGCCTAGAATACTATGAAATAATATGTTACGTGCCTCATTCTGTGTTAGAAGCCACATCATCTCGCAAAAGGATTTTATTTCAAACACTTGACTGATGTTATGGAGTGAGTTTGGAGTAAAAACTTTATTAAATGTTGTCCTTTGGACAAAAGGTTCATAAATGCTTCTCATGTTCAGAAAGATGTTGTTTTTTCACATGCATGTTATAACTGACTCAATCATTTACTACTCAAGCATTTACTACTGATCACAGAGCCATACTTCACTGACAAGCCGCACATGACAGCTTTCGCGATTTCATAATCACACAAGACCAAACAATTTAATCGCGATTTTGATTCGATTTCAGTTAACTTATTGCAGCTCTAAGTGACAGATTCTATTACTTATTTATAAAGACAGTAACTTGTTGCCACCTGCTGGTGTAGCGGTGTAACCTGCAGAAAGAGGAAAATTCCCCCTACCAGTGGAGGGATACACACAGTGAAAAGTCCCAGTGCTGTTGGACTGTATATCAGCACTCTTGGACACCGCTTTATCAAATTCAATATAAAGTGTCGAAATAATTATCCAGATATAATGAGGACATTCAGTGTGCTGCATAACAGGAATGACCCATATGTTAACTTTTTTCTTTCTATTTCGTTTTAGTTACAAAGTTGAAATAACAGGAATGACCCAGCTACTTTTTTGATAATTTGTGGTGGACTGCAGATAATTACTTTATCAAGCCTGCTTGCCTTGTCTGTAGTAAACTATTTTAAGTCATGAGAGGCTTGTTAGGTAGCTTGGCAAACCACAGTGTCAGAGAGGCTTCCTCAACACGTTTTTCCCCTCTGCCTCAATAACACAACTTGCCCTCTGTGGTGTTGCAGCCAGACACGTGCATTTCATTTTGTAGCCACTGCTAATACTCATACTCGACACTTGTTGCCCACTCTCCATTCCCGGCCGTGATTTCACACTCAGGACTAGTGGGTGTTCTGAGGGTGTCTGAGCGCTTATCTCTCCTCTATATCCCATACTGAGGCCGGCCTCTGCCATGTGTTAAACATTAGATTTAATCTGCTCAGACTCGACGCCATTACAGGTTCAGAAGAATAACATTCATTCTTCTCTGTGTAAGATTAGCACAGAGCTGAACTCCTGTAGATGTTCGGTCTGAGGTTGTGGGCCTGTCATAATTGCCTCGCATTACCTTAGTCCCAGCTCAAACGCTTGCTCTTTTTATTCCAGTTCTCTCCACAACACAGAGCGCTGAACGTCAGGTTGACAAGCAGATGTTGTGTGAAAACACAGGCCTATTAAATTACACAATGCTTGACATCAAAAGAACACACTTTGAGTGTGAGAGAAAAAGAGTTCACAGGCGTTTTCCCATTTCTAAATAACCTCTGAGAGGGCCACTGATGATTAATTCCTTTTCCGAGGCACAAAATTGGCATTCGCTGGATAAACAGTTTTTCCTCTCTCTTGTTTCCCGCTCGCATTTGGTGGGAACACGTCTTTGTTTAATACACATTAAATGTGCCTCCTCCACACCAAGAACACAGGCCTCCGTTTGCTTACTCCTCTTGTTAAGCACTCTTGTTAGGAACAGTCCACCCAAAAGGACAAAAACGTAAAAAGTAGCATTATTTATTTAGTTCTTAATTGTATTTTCAATTTGTGCTTTCAGTTTCATTTGTCTTTAGCTATCACACTGTTGTTGTTAGTTTTAGTTTAGTTTTTAGTTTATAATAGTTTAATAGTAACTTGTGTCATTTTTAAATATTAACATTTGCGTCAGCTGTTTCAGTTTTAATGGCATTTTCAGGTTTAATTGCATTTTTCACCTGGGTTGTAAGGGTTTCAAATTTTATAATATACCGTGCATCTAAAACTACATTTTATTTGTGGGCATTTTTTTTTTAGTTTTGTGGTCATAGAAATTATGGAGTGTTTATGTCATTTTTTGGACTATCACCTTGTAAGAAAAGCAATATGAACATTTTTGAAAATTTTACTTTTAATATGTCCGTTTGGCCTTGGAAGAGTAACCATGAAAGAATACACTTCTGCTGCTGCTGTGGTGTCCCATAAGGCATTGCAAGGTTATATAGACAAGTGTTCTTTGAACTTCTGAAGCACATACTAACCTATGCCATCAACAGACATCTCTCAGATATGCCCAAAGCAGTGGAATTGCATATGAAGTGCACCAATTAAATCCATACCATGCCATACATTGTCTAGAGGGATCTCAGCTCTGGCTCTGAGGGTGCACTGTACTAGAGTGTTTTTAATTAGCATTTTGGAAATCCAGCTCCTCGTTGACTGACCTTTAATCTTGCTAGTGTTTGAAGCTCTCCAGCTAATGATGAGGCAAGGTGCTGTCCAAACAGAGCTTTGCTTTCTACAGCTCTCCTTTCACCACCGCCATCATATGGATATGTGTCCTAGAGCGGCTGCATTATTCATTTTTATGCATGTGCATATGAAGATACCACATCTCTGTGGTTTTCACATTTCGCACGTTTAGCTTTAATATATGTTCAAATAAATTGTGTTGCTTCTTTTTCAAACATTTACAATAGTAACCACCAAAGTACCATAGTTACTACGGTTACTTTTACTGTTTTGACTTGGATATTGTGATGTAAATTTAGTAATGCACTACTTTAGTGCACGCTACTAGAGTAATCTGATCAAGTTACAGATCACAACCCTACACTCGTGTCTTTTTAAGGTGCTTCAGATCTATTTCAGTATGTCTGATTAAATTATTTTATTTACAAGTGGGTTTTTTTGTTATGTATTTAAATAACTTCAAACCACTACATCGAAGCTAGCTCTTAATGTTTTTGGTCTCTTCTAATTCCTGATACCTTCTAAACTAGAGGTGTGATATTGGTAACACTTTAGTATAGGGATCAATTCTCACTATTAACTAGTTGCTTATTAGCATGCCTATTATTTACATATTGGCTGTTTATTAGTACTTATAAAGCAAATATTCTGCATGGCCATATTCTACATCCTTAATGCTACCCAATACCTAATCTTAACAGCTACCTTTATATTAATAAGCAGCAAATGAGGAGATAATTGTGGCAAAGGTTGTAGTTAATAGTTTGTTAATCACGAGAATTGCACCTTAAAATAAAGTGTGACCAAAAACTCTATAGACTTACATTGAAGAATCTGACCAGAATACCATACATTGTAACATGCAAGTTTTACGAATGACGCTTACATTTTCTACAGTAAATCTAAAAATCTTGTTCTGTGTCATTTCTCTTTTGATTCCAGTAAGTTCTGATGTGGAGTTACCACAGTTTTACTACTAGTATCTACTGTAGTAACTGTGGCGTTTTGACAGAAACTCTGATTAACTGTTTGTGTGTTGATCTATCGCTGATCCATCGTTTCGGATGATTCCCTAATGTATCATTATGTCACTGAAGCTTTCAGTTCTCAATCTTATTTCGTTTACATATATTTTTGGTCCATATTGGTACATCAGTCATCCATCAAAAAGACATTAGGATGACCGTTTAAGACCTCGTAGCTACAGTGTAACGTTTCCCTCAAACTAAAGAGAAGCTTTAAAATGAAAGAAGATGTGCTGAAGCCATTAGGCCAAAATTCCCAAATATCAAGAGCAAGGAATAACAATCGAGGGATGAGTGTGTCCCTTCAGGCAAAAGACTTGATGCAAGAATCTGTATAGCCAAATAATTATTACCATGAGAACTTATGTTACCATAATAATGGGGCGTTTGGTGCTTTCATGTGGTTCGCCCACTGACAAAATAAGCCTAATCTCTCCCTCTGTGTCCGCTCCAAGAGTTCACTCCCAACTCCCACACAATGAACGGATTCCAGTAAAACCATTCCTCTGAACATTTCTGTGCAATAAACAATTATCTGTCTAGCCCTGAGCTGCACCGCTGCCCTGCGCAGTGCTGCTGCTGCCGCTGCTGCTCTCTTGGCTGCAGTTGAAATAGAATCTGAATTTGGACTGCAAGATTTCAAAGGGACAGTTTTTCTCATTTTCGTCTCGCTAGAGCTTCATTAAACAGTCCGTCTTCTCTCTATGCTCCTCTGTTCTTTTTCGGTTTGGGTTGTGTGTGTGAAATGTGAAGAGCAACTGATGCAGGGGTGGTGATTTGGGATTTTATTGTACAGCTCTCATTTGGGCCTTAACAACACTGATTCTGACAGGACGCTGGAAGGGCTAGAGGCTAGACCTTTATCTGCACTTGACAGATTTTAACAGTCATTAAGTGTTTGCATGGACAACAAAACGATAACCATTCAAATCTGTTCATTATTAAAAGCCAATAATGCATTACATTGAATTTCATTGTTGACTTTTTTATGGTCTTGACATCGAATCGTAAATATTGCATAAGATGGCAGAATACAGATAAACATGAAAAGTAATTGGGGTAATTGGCAAAAATCAAGTTTTGCTTAAGACTTTCTTGCAAAAAACGCAGTTTAAGGTGTTGACATCACACAACGGTGCTTATTATGCATAATCAGTGTAATCATGTCAAGTTTTTCAGTAGTGTGTCATTAGCTCGGTTATTAATATAAAATTAAAACAGTGCAGTAGTAATGTACAGTAAAATGCCGTTCAAAGGTTTGGGATCAGTAAAAATATATATATATATATTTTTTTTTTTAAGAGGTCTCTTCTGCTCATCAAGGTTGCATTTATTTGATCAAAAATACAGAAACAACATAATATTGTGAAATATTTTTCTATTTTAATATATTCCTGTGATGCAAAGCTGAATTTTCAGCATCATTACTCCCGTTTTCAGTGTCACATGATCATTCAGAAATCATTCTAATATGCTGATTTATTACCAGTGTTGAAACTGTTGTGCCGCTTAATATTTTTTGGAACCTGTGATACTTTTTCAGGATTTTTTTTTTTTTTTGATGAATAAAAAGTTTAAAAGAACAGCATTTATTTATTTTTTTATTAATTTAACACATCCTTGCTGAATACAATTATTAATTTCCTTTAAAAAAAAATAAAGAAAATAATTCTGACCCCAAACTTTTGAAGTGGTTATTGTTACAAAATATTTCCATTTTAAATAAACGCTGTACTTTTTAACTTTTTATTCATCAAAGAATCCTGTATCACTGATTCCCAAAAAAATATTAAGCAGCACAACTGTTTCCAACATTGATAATAAAACAGCATATTAGAATAAATTCTGAAGGATCATGTGACACTGAAGACTGGAGTAGTGATGCTGAAAATTCAGCTTTGCATCGCAGGAATAAATTATATTTTAAAGTATATTAAAGGGGTCATATGACGATACTAAAAATAACATTATTTTGTGTATTTGTTGTAATGCGGTGTGTTTGCATGTAAGGTTTAATGTAAGGTTTAAGGTTAAAAAAACACATTATTTTCCACATACCGTACATTATTGTTGCTACTCTTTGCCCCGCCTTTCTGAAACACGTCGATTTTTACAAAGCTCATCGTTCTGAAAAGCACGGTGTGCTCTGATTGGCCAGCTATCCAGTGCGTTGTGATTGGCCGAATACCTCAAGCGTGTGATGGAATGTTACGCCCCTTACCATATGTGACCCTGGACTACAAAACCAGTCATAAGGGTAAATTTTTCGAAATTGAGATTTATACACCATCTGAAAGCTGAATAAATAAGCTTTCCATTGATGTATGGTTTGTTATGATAGAACAACTATTCGAAAATCTGGACTCTTGAGGGTGCAAGAAAATCTAAATATCGAGAAAATTGCCTTTAAAGCTGTCCAAATGTTGTTCTTAGCAATGCATATTACTAATCAAAAATTAAGTTTTAATACATTTATGGTAGAAAATGTGCAAAATATCTTCATGGAACATGATCTTTACTTAATATCCTAAATCCTAATGATTTTTGGCATAAAAGAAAAATCTTTAATTTTGACCCATACAATGTATTTTTGGCTATACCCGTGCAACTTAAGACTGGTTTTGTGCTCCAGGGTCACACACAGCGTCTCCACGATGCGGCGGCAACAATACTACAGCGAGAATAAAAGTTACGCCTTCTTTCTTTGCGTGAACATTTGGGCGGTGTTATGCAAATCTTCCCACACAGTGACGTAGACATGTGGGGGCATGTTTAAATTAGACTTTTTAGGAAGGAGTCTTAACTTTTATAAAGAATATCTCTTTGGGTTTGAGACTTCAGTCTTTGCAACTTTACGGATCTTATCTATGCACAAACAGCTTGTAACACTCCAAAGAGACAAAGGAAAACTCATTCACAAAGGAAAAGTAATTGCATGGGTATTGTCTTTTCTGTAGCAAAAATAAAGAATTAATTAATTACTATGTGTTTTCAGTCATTTAAAAATTAATTACAGTGTATGATTGGTATATTTCATGTAAATTATGCTAATTCAAGATTGAGACTCTCATCATTTTTATTTATGTATCACATCAATACTGCTCACATTTACATATTCCCATATAGTTTATGGAATAATATTTTATTTGTTTTACTGAAGTTTGGTCTGTTTTGCTAGTAGCTTTCTTTTTTTTTTAATTTTGACTGTAGTTAAATGGTACTTTCTCCAATACTGAACCTCTCACCCATTTCATGTGCTTATTGGTTTATCTGCATTCAGAGCATATATTAGAGGTGATTGATTGTGTAACACCAGCAGCTGAATTGAGATCTTAGCTTCCAGTCAAAAGATCTACTGAAAACCTCAAAGACATTGCTGGATACTTTGACTCCAGCTGGTCAAGCAGAAATTCAGCAGAATCAATTATCTGAGTAATTAAAGCAAACCCTGAGGAGCTTTACTGATCACTGAGCTCAGGAGCCTGTTGCTGTTGACATATTTTGTGTTTGGATGTGTCCACACAGGTGATAGCTGAGCTGCAGATGTCTCTGAGCAGCGTCAAGGAAGACGGCCGGCAGACGCAGGAGAGTCTAGAAAGACAACTGCAGGAAGCACAGGGCCGTTGGGATGAGGAGAGGAGACAGATCAACAGAGATGCTGACCAATCCAACAAGGTCAAGAAACGCACATACACATAATGTAATCATATCAGCAAGCAGACCGTTAATAGGCGACAGTATTGCAACTTATTTCATATGCAAAGACGTTAGTCAATCACACCTGAGATAATTTACATAAGGAATTATTAAAGGTACAGTAGCAAAACTGCCTGTTTAATTCATTTTAAAAAAGGGTCGGGGAAAGGGTAGAAAATGCACATGAAAAACCTGCACATTTTTTGTGACCAAACATAGTGTTATAAGAGGATTTCAGCAACAGAAGTGTAGAATATGGCCCAGCAACATAGTTTCATATAAGTTGGCAATAAAAATGAGCTTAACATATAACACCCTTAACAAAGAGGCTTCTTTAGATTCATCCAGATGATTTGTTGTTCCGTTGTCTTGACCAATCCATCATGGCTGACTGAGTGTTTTCAGCTCTTTTATGTGTGTAACAACTGAAACAACTCCACACAAAAGACTTCCAACATGCCTTTTTGCATGACAGAGGAGACGGTACAGAGTGCGGGAGTCTGGCCCGGGCTTTTATGGAGTAGACATGACTCTGCTGTCCTTTGTGGAGCTTTCAAAGAGGGTTTGGGATCATGGCCGATTGGAGTGTGGTGTTTTTATGAGCGTTTTGAAGTGGTGACCCCTGCTTTGAACTGCTCGGTTTTGTCACCAAGGCTCTAATGCTCTCTGTGTTCAGGGTCGGAATTAGAAATCACTCCTTTGGATCTGACCGCTGCTTTTCCTGCACTCTCCAAAACGGTGACTACGATGTGTACATCATAAACACATGCTGAAATAGAAGTTGTGTTCAGAATGGAAGACTAGCATGGTGTATTTAAAACAGTAATACCATTTGAAACAATGCGACAGTAAACTGTTCATGTATTTTTTTTTTCATTTCGTATTCTATGCATATAGTATATTTACATATGTCTCTATATAATTAATGCAGCTTTATTTTAAAATAGTGTTTTATAGTAGATAAATAGTAAATTTACATATAATCTTAACAGCAAACTGTACAATAATAACAAACCTAATAGTAACAAACCTTGTGTTTGTGGAACGATGTATGTTAAAAGCACACGTCCAGTTTTGTGTGAGTGAAGGAAATCCGCTTGGGAGTGGAGAGATTCGTCCTCGCGCACATGGATCGCGTAACATTATGCGCACTCTACATTGTCATTAAGATCACACTATAGAAACCGCCTAAAATTAGAAATTTACTAAAAACAAGCCTATGGCAAGACATCTGGTAGGGGGGGCACCTGGGATGGCCAGCCAAATTTCAGGGGCGGCCGGTGCCACCCCTGGCCACCACGTAGACACGCCCCTGCTCAGAACAGTGGAACTGGAAACGCTAAAATGTTAACTCGTTTGCGGGTTTTGGCCATTAAAAAAAGTTATCTATGCAGCACTAAAAGAGCCAATCGTGAGTCTGTAAGGAGTCTGCCTACTCTTGGTTTACAGTGTGAAAGTTTATGGCATTATTTATTGCTGATTTGATATATGTTATTGTTATCAAAATGTGAGGTTTGCAAGTAGTTTTTGAGGTTCCAGTATTTCCCCATTCAATTAGAAAGGAGCTGTAGTTGCATGACTGAAGATAGCTGCCCGAGTGTGTTCCCAAGATGACCACAGAATGAACTGCCTTTCCTTGAAAAAGACTGGTTCTAGTAAGTTACACTGTGAGTAGCACTGATTAGATTTCCTGATCTCTCTCCTTCTGTTTAACAGGATTTAGTTTCTTTCTTAATTTCTAAACCATTCTCGCCGTTTATGATCAAAAGCACCAGTTTGATCAGTGTTTTATCAATCTAAATGAGTCAAATCTGCAGGGTCTGACAGGATAGATACAGAAATGATGTACAAGTGTGGAAATGATACCAGCTGCTGAAAGCTTCATATAAGCTCATAAACTAAACAATCTTTCCAGACCTGCATGTATCATGTGTTTCCCACAGTCTGCAGATCATTATTAATACAGTGTGACACGGATATACAATGTCAAAATTATTTAAAAACATTCTCATTACTTTCCTGAAATAAATACTGACCTTTAGAAACATGGTTTTTTCTACTGTGCTATCGCAATGTCTGTGTTTTAAAGGGATTTCAAGTTGGCATGAAATGAAAATTCACCATCTTTTTTCTAACAGTGTTTGATCAGTGTTTTATCAATCTAAATGAGTCAAATCTGCAGGGTCTGACAGGATAGATACAGAAATGATGTACAAGTGTGGAAATGATACCAGCTGCTGAAAGCTTCATATAAGCTCATAAACTAAACAATCTTTCCAGACCTGCATGTATCATGTGTTTCCCACAGTCTGCAGATCATTATTAATACAGTGTGACACGGATATACAATGTCAAAATTATTTAAAAACATTCTCATTACTTTCCTGAAATAAATACTGACCTTTAGAAACATGGTTTTTTCTACTGTGCTATCGCAATGTCTGTGTTTTAAAGGGATTTCAAGTTGGCATGAAATGAAAATTCACCATCTTTTTTCTAAATGCGTGTTATAGATGTTATTGTGAACAACAATCCATGGATATATTTGGTAACACTTTACTTGAAGGGGTGTGCATAAGACTGACATGACACCTTCATAATCATGACATGACACATGTCATGAATATGAAGGAGGTTTTATGCATGTTTATGACAACTGTCATTAAGTGTCATTCGCTCAGTTATGTAATTTTTAATGCAAAGATGACATTGTTTGAGATGTCTTTGTTATGGGCTATGGTTAGGGGTAAGGGTAGGGGTAGGTCAAATAATGTCATATTTGCATTAAAAATTACATAACTGAGCGAATGACACTTAATGACAGTTGTCATAAACATGCATAAAAAACCTTCATATTCATGACACGTGTCGTGTCATGATTATGTAGGTGTCATGTCATGATTATGAAGGTGTCATGTCAGTCTTATGCACACCCCTTCAAGTAAAGTGTAACCTTAATTTTTTATATATATTTTTTGTGTGTACCTTGTAATTTAAAGGTGACATATGAAAATCTGACTTTTTCCGTGTTTAAGTGCTGTAATCGGGTCCCCAGTGCATCTACCAACCCAGAAAACGTGAAAAAGAACAACCCAGTACATTTTTTTTGGTGAGCCTTTCTCTGCAGACTTGTGAAAAAACGAGCCTCTCAGATTTTGCTCCCCCCATGAGGTAGAAAGGGGAGCTTATTATAATATTACTGCCCCTTAATCTGCACGTTTCCACCCACGGCGCCACCATTGTGTTTTCACAAGCGACAACCGTGTACCAGTTTTAATGCCTTGGTGAAACTTAGAGCAAAGCATGCTAACTGTTCTGTCTTTGGCTGCACTGAAGAGCACAGAACACTATTTAGAGTCCTAGTCTTAGAGGAGACTTATGTGCGTTTATAACATAAACTTGTGTGTATTTGACAGTTTAAACGCAATAAGACATGAAAGAGAGCTTAGTTTAGTACTACATGCCATGTGACAGCCTAATTAGCCTAACTGTTTGGTCTCCTTTAATATCATGAATCCATCATCCGGTGAAACATATTTGTGTTTGATGACATATGTAGGACTTCTCACATAAGCTCGCGTTCATCTGTCTCCACTTTCATCTGTCCTTGCCCATTTTTTCTTTTTTGATAATCCATCACACTCAGATGTACGTAACAATACAGAAGAAGAGATCTGGCACTGCTTCCATCTCATTGCATCATCATTAACAATATCATGCTGACAATTACAACCTCAATTATTTTGACTCATTCCTCAGTTTGTAATAACAAATGAAAATTGCATGTAATTGCATGCTGTCTATGGAGCAAGATGCTTAAATACATATTGTCTTTTAAACACAGCCACGAGACTTTTGTAGAAAATGGAGTAGAGCCACTTACTAACTTTATCTGTGCAAAGTTATATTTGATATTTCTGTTATGATAATGTAAAGCCAGTAAACACAGTAACTTTTGATATGTGCATGGCACCAGAAAAGTTGAACCTCTGCTATCTCCTGGCCAGTGATCTCCTAATCTCTCTTTATGAGCGAGTTTCAGATATTTGGAGTATAATAGAGTCTAACTGGCTCTATCAATCAGGGATTGCAGTCCAATTACTATGTGTGTTTCTCCACGCAAAACCTTCAGTGTGCTCAGCGTTCCGAGTCCAGAGTGTTAACTGCTGTTAATGAGAGTCTAATTAATGACTGAGTAGTTGATGTAAGTCCAGACACATGTATAGCATTACTGATAAGACCGAGAGAGAGAGCAAAGAATGGTTCAGGAAAGAATGGTTTTCACAGCCTGTGTGTGTTTGGACGGTAAGAATAAGCGTGTCACACACTGACATTGTTGCCAAGTCGCTCACTTCAAAGGCGGATTATGAAAGCTGAAGGGCTTGAGACAAAAAAAGAGCAGAAAGAAACATCAAAGTGTGGCACGTTTGAATGCAATAATCCCAAAACAGTTGTTCTGATTGCACTGTCTGCTATCAGATGTCTCTGTTGCTCATATTGCTTTAGATGAAACTCGTGTTTGTTTGTCAAGTCTCCTAAAGTCCCACTTTCTCCACCCGAAAGCTTGCCTGTGAAAACCTTTCTTCTCTCTTTAATCGACTGTGCTCCATATGTCAAGTCAAGTCACCTTTATTTATATAGCGCTTTTAACAATACAGATTGCGTAAAAGCAACTATACAGCATTAATTAGGAAAATAGTTTGTCGATAATGCAAAAAATATGTTTGTATAAGGCCCAAAATAGTGCTTTCAGATAGACTATATGTGTTACCGCTATGTAACTTTTTCATTCTTTTCTCCTTATTTACCCAGCTCATAGCAAACTTCTAAAAACATGTAAAGCATTCAAGACTTCTTGTTGATGGCATGTGCTTCTGTAGAAGCCACATGTCAGTATGAGTTCAACTTTAAAAAATAAAAAATTATGTTTTGTTGCTAAATCTTCACTGAAGTACTACGCTACCCACAATCCTAGAGAGAGATCCACCAATTAGAGATGTTGCTGTCACCGTAATGAATTGTGGACGAGTTGTGGTCAGCTTTAAAGGCAGTTTGAGGCTTTCTTACGTTTGTTATAATATGGGATTTTGTGCAGGAACAGATAAATTATGTACAATACAAAGAGAAAGAAGTTTAGTGGTGTTTATACACAAAATATGATTTACATGACTCTTAATTGAAGATTTGTTTTACTGCCTATGGAGAAAATGAATAGGAAACAAACTTCCAGAACGAAGGCCTCTGCTCACAGTTTTTTTTTTTTTGTAAGTTTTCAACTTGAAAGGCTCTGTGCAAATGCTTCGGAAGTTGTCTTGTAGAGCATTTGGTTCACAGTGATCTCCACTCTGAGATGTTTTTGGGGTTTTTTCCCCCATGAACACCAGACATTGTTATTGTCACAATGCATTCTGTAGTTGCTGTATTGATGAAGCATACATGTGGTGTGACCTTAGAATGTGGCAAAAAAAATGTGTCCTGAAATGCAGGTAATTGTGTTACCTATTGTTTGTAAAGGCACTTCTATGATGCCTTAAAAGGTTGCTTAGGTGGGCTGCTGACTTGTTGAAACAGAGCGAACGCGTATTTTTCAGGTCCTGCTGTTTACTGCTTTTCTTCCTCCATCTGATTGACAGTAGCATGTGCTCCAACAACTAGTTTGCGGATATGACTGCGGACGTCCTTCCAGATATGTATCTGTGATCAAAGCCGTTCAGCTACATTGTGACTCACCTTGGTGCAGTTGTGTTCCTGCACACAGATGACAAAGAAGGGCGCGTATGCTGGTCTGGTTTCAACCCCCAGCTTAAACCCAGGAGTCCCATCATGCACAGCTGCTGTTTAAGCCTGGCTTTGCTCTCGACTTCTGCTGCCATGCCTGACTGTGACATCAACAATAGCTCCCCACCTCCAGTGTCAAACCGCAGCACTTTGATCAGTGCCTCCATCACCGCAGGAGCCCTGCCATGCTGCACTCTTGCTCTGACATCACTCACGCAGCATGCGACAAATCTCGCAGTGCCACATGCATCCGGGCCGCATGTGGCATGTGTCATTCTGATGCCGGCTTTTCTATTTATAACGTACAGGAACACTGTTCATGCTTTGTCGTCGTCACTGCCCGCTTTATGTTTATTAGCCTGCTCATCTGATCTAGAATGGAAGTGGGATTTTTTTTTTTCTTTCATTCATTATATTAATTCTCCATTTTCAGAATTAGGCTGTTTATTCAAAAACTTGCTGTGCTCTTATTATAGGTTCAGTCCTTCGGGATTTTTTGTTTCAGGATCTGAATTTTAACTTTTACATTTAATTTAATTAAACTAGTGGTGACTCAACAGTACCAAAATTGTTAATCATAAAAAAGTAAAAAAAATGTTCTGAGAATCAAACATTGAAATGCATTACCATGAACCACAAATGCCCAACAGAATGCAAAATAATTAACATAGGCTGAATAGGAAAATGTGTATCTCACATTTTGATGGTTTCGAAACATCTTGATAATTGATAAATAAATATTCATTGGTTTGAGGATGAGGGCATATCATACAACTCGTGCATGTTAGAGAAGGGTTTCTCAACTCTGGCCCTCAAGGTCCACTTTCCTGCAGAGTTTAGCTCCATCCTCGAACTTACCTGCCTGTAACTTTCTAGTAATCCTGAAGACCTTGATTGGATTGTCCAGGTGTGTTTGATTAGGGTTGGAGCTAAACTCTGCATGAAAGTGGATCTCAGGCCATGTCCACATGTACACGGGTATTTTGTAAACTGAGTTTTTCCTTCTTCCGTTTTAAAAAAAATGATGAAGCACTGTTAAGAGCATGCCAAACCAATGGGTGGCGATATAATCTCAAACGTAAAGCCATGTTGGCCAATCAGAAGCCTGAAAAAATTTCCAGTAGGCGGAGATAACAGCGCATGCTCCGACGTCACAAGCCAAAAACTCCGGTTTCACTGTCTACACGATAACACTGCAACCGGAGTTTTTGAAAATCTTCACCCTGGCAGGCGTTTTCAAAAAAGTTTGGTTTCAATGACCTGGTGCTGCGTTTGCGTGTGGACGAACAGCCAAACCGCGTAGAAAAAGCTGCGGTTTTAAAAAATAACTGCGTTTGTGTGGACAGGGCCTTAAGGGCCAGAGTTCAGATTCCCTGTGTTGTGGTGTTTTGAGTCATAGTCACAATAACTAATATGTACAAAATACTGTATAAGTACAATTACGAATGTCAATTTACAGCACCTTCATAAATTGAATACAAATATAAAAAGCAAAAACATACCTAATGCATGTTCTTTATGCATTTTGTAGAAGTAGAGTTAAAAATCTTGAAGTTTGAAGCTGAAGTTTTTGTAAAAAAAAAAAAATGTACATCGCCATTTTGCTCCAATCAAAGTGACTTGTATGCATCTGATGTCATAATTACAACACTCTAAAAAATTATTTTTTAGCTAAACAAAAAAAAATACTGCAACAGTTTGCATGAAGTTATGAGAAATTCAAATGAAATTGTTAAACTATCAAACTATACTGAGTTAGAAGAACTTAATAATTTGTAACAAACATATATTTTTAAGTTGATTATTCCAATTAATTTAGCTCCAAGTAATGGATTTGTGGTCCTGGAACCAACTAATTTAGCATGTGTATTTAATAAACACATAAGATGTGACTTGTCACTGGCATTAGCGCAGTCATTGTAGTGTTTTCTTTTATGTGGTATACTTTTCAGCACAATGGTAACCACAAAAACGTCAATAGAAACTCTTTCAATTGTTAAACATAACAGTATTAAACACTAGCAGGTCTTTCCCTTCATTAAAAACACTTAATTTCAACATTTACTCTCCTTATCCAGTCCTTCGCAAAGCATGCTGGGAACTACAAACCCACTAGCCAATTTTCAAAGTTAACAAGACAATTTTATTGAGTTACTATAAATTTTAATAAAATAAAACAAAAAAGAATAATCAATCAACAGAAATTTTAAAAAGTTTAAATTGCACACAAAATTAATTAATGTAATTATCAACATTATTATGTCAACTGAACTTAAACAAATAATGTTTGCATGGAATCGAGCCACAGGGATTGGGGCAACTGGCCAGAACACACTAGCAGCTATGTATAAATGCTTTTTCAACCACCAAGGACACTATAGCAGTTCCAGAGCAATGCATTAAATCGCTCAGAACATCCTAGCAATTGGCTTGATACACGCTGGCAACTATTCAGATCACACTTGAACCATGGTGGCGAGTTTTACACAGACAAACACCACATTTTCTTCAGAATATGTCAAATCCAGCAATCAGACTACAGCAGATGATGAAGCACATGTTGAAATTATACTTTCCATTGCACAGGTGCAGCCCGCCATTGCTAGTCCTGGCCTCTAATTGATTCTTTCATGTGTGCTCATGTGTTCATTTGAGGTTGGGGGTTGATGTGTGTATTCTCAAGGCTATCTCAAATGCACACACACACACACTTCTGCTGTAAGATGTGCGTGAGGCAGCAGCACGTTAAAACACGTCCGATGAGAGAATGCGTCCTGACATGCATTACCTCTCTGACTCATACAGCAGCAGCTTTATTAAAACAGAGACAGATAGAGGACGATTGTTTTTATTCCAGCAACAATCAATTACCCTTTCAAAATTGAGCATGATTACTATAGTTTCAATTACCAAAAAATATATAGTTAGTGGTGTTTGCTTAGGCTATTGCTATTGTATTATACTTAACTGGTAACATGTTTTACTCCATTTGTGCTCCAGGCATAAATGATTCCTCAAATCATCTGACTTTTTGAGGAGAGGTGTTCTGTTACTTCTACTTTTTATTAGTTTTTTAGGCTGAATATTAATTACATTAATTACAGTTACAGATGTAATTACATGCAGTTTTTTTACATGTAAGTGCAATGTAAAAGCATGGATGTGCACAAGTGCATTGTATTAAATTATTTATCTAAATGTTAGTACATAGTAGACACTTAGTATGTCCCGTTTTGTTTTGAACCACACTGCCAATATATTGTATGGCCAAAACAACCGAAACATTCTTTAAAACGTCTTTTGTGTTCCGCAAAAGAAAGAAAATCATACAGGTTTGGAATGACTTGGAAGTAAATGAGGACTGATTTTTCATTTTTGGGTGAACTAAGCCTTGAACTTTAACGTCATTTACTCATCTTGTTTTTTTTTTTCTTCTGTCTGCTCAAGTTCAAGCCCATGGCGTCTGGAGCGAATGTGTCCTGTTATTCCCTCATTCTTTCTCTGACTCTGCCATGACCTCTGAGTTGTGCGTGGCTCTCGTTCAGTGATGTGCCGTCATATGGTTGAGGTTTGACACAGACTCTTACGGCCACAGGAATGATGAGTTAGCAGATTTGGTGAGATTTGAGTAAGATAACCTTCATTTGCTTTGCCTTGGTGTGTGTGTGTGTGGAAGGGGGTTTGGGAAGAGGGTAGCTGATAAATGAGTGGATGAGGGATGGGGCAGATTCCCAGAACCCTTTGAACCCCGTATCACAGGAAGCAGCATGTGATAACGTCCCAGTGGCCTGCGTGAGAAAGTCAAGCCTTGAAAGTGCAGCTCTCACCCTCACACGCTTCTGTACATTACACTGTACATAGACAGCCCTCACCACCAGTCTGAGCTTAACACATTTAGTGTCCCTCTTTAAAAGAAAAAAAGGGTAAACATGTTTTTGCAGTTGCAAAGGTGTTCTTTTTTTTTTTGATCAAGGTCCTTTTATTGAGGAAGCAATGAAGATGTATGTAGCAGATGTAGTTAAAATAACTTGTAATTAAAAGTAATAAAAAAAGAAAAAGCCAACATACACCTTATCAGAACAAAAATAAATAAATAAAACCAATAACAGCCAGACCAGTAAAAAAAAAAAAAAAATCCTACGCAAATAAACATGTACAGGAAAAGAAAGCATAGTGTACATTCAGACCAGTTGCCAAGTTGTAAAGAATCTCCAGAATGATAATTTCATGGAATATCAGATTTTCTCCAACTGTACATGATACCTAACATCTGCTTATGATAGAGAAGAAGAGTCTTTCCATTTGCACAAAATTTGCCTTCTGGCAACAAGTGAACAAAAATCAATAACATCTGACTAACTAATATAATTAATCCAAGTATTGCAACAACATAGTCTATAACATAGTGAGAACTGGTCCCTATACTAAAGTGTTACCAATAAAACCGAGCAATTTAATAGCAATAGACATGACAAGAACATATAAAGAAGCTGGTGATTGTTTGCATTAGTCACATGTAGGATCTACATCACTCCTAATCTTAACCTACTTAGTTTATAGATTTTACTTATAAAGTGTTTTACCTCGCTTTCTTTCAGTGTTTTTTAACATGTGGTTACTGAGATTTTCCGAGTGGCTTTTAGCACACTGGTAACACTTTAGTTTAGGGACCAATTCTCACTATTAACTAGTTGTTTATTAGCATGCATATTACTAGCATTTTGGCTGTTTATTAGTACTTAGAAAGCACATATTAATGCCTTTTTCTGCATGACCATATTTTAGATCTGTTAATCCGACCCATACCTAAATTTAACAACTACCTTACTAACTATTAATAGCAGCAAATTATGAGTTTATTGAGGCAAATGTTGTAGTTAATAGTTAGCTAATAGTGAGAGTGTGTGGAGTTTGGTTTCCCATTTTATAATTTGCCATGCTACAATAATATATCAGATCACTTTGAATAACTGTAGGACATCTCTCCTCTGCAATACTGCACTGTGAATTGCTTATGGTTAGGGATATTTTCACATCATTAACCTTAAATCATTAACCACAACCTTAAACACAGTTCTTGTTTTGTTGTTGTTTTCAGCAATAGAAATAGTACAAGAAAAATCTATTTTTTCTTTCAGATATAGTTGTATATAATATCTGTTACACAAGGGCAGTTAAAGTAGTTTACTTTCATATTTCTATTTCCCATTCTCAAAAGACTTCCAAGGATCAGGTCTGTTTTAATTACACCGCACACTGCACTGGACCCTTTTTTCTCCCATAGACTGCTCTGTGTATTTGTAGTTTGCTGAAGGATTTGTGAAGGACGTGTTGGCATGCTCAGCTCTTGGCACGGGAGAGTTGTGGATGGTTATTGTACTGTTATTGTTTGAAAGCAGCAGTCACTGTGTCAGAACCACAAAACACCAAAGCAGAAAGGAAATAAAGCAAGCCCTGTGTAGCTCAAATACAGCTTTTACAAACCCAATATCTGCCTCATAAAGAGTCACAGGGGCGCTGCCAGAGGAGAATATGTCTCTCCCTTTTTCTTTTCTTTTTTGCATACCATAGGAAAAGGATAAACAAATCACAAAAGGACTTGAAGGTGGCTCTTTTGACTTCAACCAGTAAGCAACAGCATAGCAATAAATCAGCTAAAGCTCAAAGCACCCTAGAAATCGCACAGCAACAACAAAAAATACAACACCTTAGCAACCACATAGTGACACCCTGGCAACCACACACAGCACCCACATCTGGTCAAACAACACTCACATTTTCTTGTTGGTTTTTGTATTTGTTTTAAAATTTAGTTTATATATTTTTATGGTCACACTTTATTTTAAGGTCACTTTTATTTTAATATCAACTAAGACTTTTGCCTCGATAAACTCCTAATTTGCTGCTTATTAATAGTTAGTAAGGTAGTTGTTAAGTTTAGGTATGGGGTGGATAAAGGAATCTAAAATATGGTCATGCAGAATAAAGCATTAATATGTGCCTTATAAGTACTAATAAACAGCCAAAATGCTAGTAATATGCATGCTAATAAACAACTAGCTAAATAGCGATAATTGGTTCTTTAAATAAAGTGTTACCATAAACGATTATGAGAACATGCATTTTTTTCTTAGAGTAATATGCAAGGATGAATCATTTGCAGTAAGACCAGGAACTTTTGTTACGAAGGTACATAGTTTTTTTTTATTCATGCTGACTAAATGATTAAAGCTATCTGCCCTTAATAAATAAGTTGTTGTTGCAAGCAAAACTCTCCCTCACATCCATCATTCAATAGTCAGGTTAAAGACATTATATCCACCACATCCACATTCCCTGCTGTCATCATCCACCTCACATATGCGCAGCTGAAAGACGGAGTGAAGCGAAGGGACGAGCGTCTGTAATTTAGCCGCTCGAGCTCGCTCTCACACACAGCCACATTGATGTGTGCACAGCCCTCTAGGCCAGAATTGCACTTCTATAGTTTTAAAGTGCTCTGGCTTGTCGTCATTAACGGATCTCTTTAATCTGACACTTGGAAAACTTCTTAAAGCAGCACACTACAAATAGAAATTCCACATGAAGAGCCGGCTAGTGCTAACAAAACATGGGCTGCAGTTTAAAGAGGCCCTCTCTTTTCTCTTTTCTTTTCTATTGCATTTACCCGAGGGAGACATACTTGCCTTATCGTTTGAGGTGGACCACCCAAGAAAAATGACTCGGGTCTCACCTTTGAGTGTGAGTGAGCTTTTCAGCTCAGAACTTGCACATCCCCATCTTTGCAAGTCCATACGTGTGTGAACGCCGTATTAGTTGTGTGCGAGTGTGTGTTTTAGTAATCTATGGGGATAAACAGCTGTTGAAGAAAACCAAGAGGGCCGAGACAAGAAAGTGAGAGAATAAAGGCCATTGCCATGCCTCTCGCTCCATTCAATCCCCCTTCCCTTGCCCCCAGGAAATCAAATGTTCCACGTTTGCCGCTTGTTTAGATTGATCCCGCTCTGGCTGGCTGATAAAGAGCGTATCGCCCTGGCCATCTGGACCCTGTTTGGAGAGATTCACCATAGAAAATCACACGTTCACGCAGAGAGGAACAACAGCTGTGAGGTTGCTATGCTTCCCTCGGCCCTTCAGAAGGTTTCAAGGGAAAACACAAGGCGGTATCAAGGTGTATCCTCGATCGAGTGCAGCCGGGGAGTCCGGGAGACCTAGGGTTCACGGCGAAGTGGCCCTTTGAGTGCTCTCTCTGTCCCAGGAGATCAAATGAAATGGAGCCTGTAGTGCGTCGGTACACAAATCCACTTAAGGAGCTTGTCTTTTGTGGCCTCCCTCACCTTCGTGCTCGGCTTAGCCAGTGACCTTTGTCCCGTCTGGAAGGACATGATGTGCTCTTCAGGAGAACATTGGGACAAAGCGATCACCCACAATGACTCATTCAGGCTGTTTATTAATGAGAGCCGCAGATGACAGGGTCCTTTTATGACAAAGACGGAGATATTTTCAACCCCTCACCCCAACCCGGCACTCAACTGTTTCGTAAATCTGCTAGGAACCACATGAAAGACTCGGCTCATAACTGTCAGCACTCTTCCAGGAAACATCACCACACAAAGGCTGTTACATTTCTGGGGTCTGCTGGCGTTCGGGTTACTGGCTTGTTGTGTTTCATTAGATGTGGGCTGGTATACATGAAGGTCATGGCTTCGTTGCTCCCTAAATTTCCCTCTAGGCCTGTCCAAGGTCCAACCCTAACCTTCTGCCTCACCTGCCGATAGGCACTGTATTTATGATGAAAATAAGGCTGCAAAGGACGGAAGTACAGTTCATTTAATATGCAATACTATTTTAAGGTTAATCTGAGGTTTTTTTGTCTACTGGAAATGTTTTTGAAAAACATACTTTCACTGTTTTTTTGGTTGATTGATCAATTTGTGGTCACACTTTATTTTAAGGTCAAATTCTCACCAGTAACAAACCATTAACTATGACTTTTGCCTCAATAAACTCCTAATTTGCTGCTTATTAATAGTTAGTAAGGTATCTGTTAAGATATAGGTATTGGATAGGATTAGAGATGTAGAATATGGTCATGCAGAATATGTGCTTTATAAGTACTAATAAACAGCCAATATGTAAATAATAGGCATGCTAATAAGCTACTAGTTAAAAGTGAGAATTGGTCGCTATAGTAAAGTGTTACCCAATTTGTTTTTTCTTTGATTACACTGGTGCATGTTTGTTTTTACATTGGGATTTAAATAATGCTATACTTTTTTATGCTTGGCATAGCCAAGGGTCAATACAGCTGTCATTCAGTCAACTTCCATTGCATTACACCGTCACTGACCTTTCACCCTTCACAACCAGAAAGTCAGGCCTTGTACTCGGCAAAAAAAAAAAAATAAAAATTACTGAGCAAATCTTTTTTTCATTTGATTGATTGAAGTCAGTTCAGTGGGAATTAAATATGATTTTTCCATTTACCCACTGCTTTTTATGAATTAAAATGACATGGTAGCTAGTCATTTGTGGGCATGTCTGTACGAAATTGAAGCTGAGAGAGAATGGAAAATGAAAATGCAGATTAATTCGATGATAAGCAAAATCACTCAGTCCATATGCCTGTTCATGATTGCATCCATTATGGTCACAAAAATATTTAATTATGGTTTATTGTAGCTTCTTATATGCTTTAGTGAAGTGTTTTTTTTTTTTTTAAAGATTCTGTTGCATCATAAAAGAGACTCATATTGTATTGTGACCAGGATGTGCCGAATGAGAATGATACTTAGCATTCGTCCAATCAGAATTGTTTTGCGATTTCTTAAATGGATCTAGCATACCTCTGAGATGAACAACTGCTTTGCTAACATCCTGTTGTATACTACGAAGACATTAGAGACATTTGCTTTATCTAATACTCGATTCACTCGATTTTTCCCTTCAGGTTCTTCAAGAACGTGTGCAGGCTCTGCAGAGACAGCTGCATGCCGTTGAGAAGAAGTTGATGAGCCGCGAGCTGGAATACCAGGAGCAGGTAAACTTACAAACGGCTTGGACCTCAGTGCATGCCACGTCCCCTGGAGGGCCAGGAAGAAGCCACGCCTCCTCACTGAGTCACTGATATGCCCTGCACACATTTTACACATTCCATGAGATCCGGCTTCAAGAGCCAGAGCCCTCGGCCAGGAATGCTGTACCCGTTTCAGAGGGATTTCTCAATAATAACAGGCCACTTTGACCTTGAGTTAAAGAAAAAAGAGAGAGAGAGAGCTAATTAACTGATTAATAGCTCCGGGTGGGTCTCTGGGCCTGCTATGTGTGTAGAAACGCCCTTTTTGTACTGGAAACCTCTGCTGACCTTTACTGGGCTCCTCAGACAGTTGTTGGGATGTGCCCTGGGCTGAAGTATCTGTTCAACCACAGGCGGGCTCTCTTGAGGAACAGCTGCACTGAGTTGGCACTGTATTCTGTGGAAGAGCCCCAAAGCTCTTTATCTGACAGTGAGTGCCAGAAGATTAGTGGTCAGGCTATGTGTTATGACGAACATACGCCAGACACCTGACAACTAGGGACAACTAGATGGTGTCTAGATTGCTTTAACCGTAAAGTCAGCATGAAATGAAAATGTTCTTTTTTTTTTTTTAAAGAGACCAGAAATTAATGTCACACATAAAGAAAAATTGGTAAAGCTTTATTTTAAGGACCAGTTCTCAATATTAACTAGTTGCTTATTAGCATGCATATTACTAGCTTAGCCTATTGCCTGTTTATTAGTACTTATAAAGCACATATTAATGTATTATTCTCCTTGACCATATTTTAGATCCCTTAGTCCTACCACATACCTATCCAAACTTAAAAACTACTTTGCTAACTATTAGCCTAATAAGCAGCAAATTAGGAGTTTACTAAGGCAAAAGTCGCAGCTAATAGTTAGTTAATATTGAGAATTGGTCCCCAAACTAAAGTGTGACCAAAAAATGCATCCCCAAAATGACTTGCGCTCTTGAACCGCCCAAAATGCCACCATAACCAAATACAAAATTAAAAATGGAATGTTTACAAAATATCAAGTACGTTTCCATCATCTAGTGTTGCTGCTTGGGTACTGCTTGGGTTCCTTATCCCTACACTCTTACTTATGCTAAAGTAACAAATATTTTTTGCAGCAGTCTTTCAAAGTGTATTAACATTCCCACACCTCTGACATGCTTCTTTTGTGATTTACTGTTAATATCATAGGCTAATGATCATGAGCCAGTAAAATCCAGAATCAAGATAAAATCAAGTCCCACTTACTTTGTCACTATTATGAAATATGTCACTTTAGGACACTTTTGTCATCAAAAAAGCTGATACGCATCAATTGAGCATCAAAATTTAAAACAACTGTTCAAGTAAAAAAAATTGCAATCCACTTTACGTCTGTAATGTGTATTTCTGAGTAAACCATAAAAAAAGTATCCATCAGGAATAGTTAGTGATAACTCATTTCAAACTCATTTGCTGTTTTCTTTTTCATAGAACGGCAGTTCATTTGCCCTTTAAAGGACAAAATAAACCATAATAGCTTGATATTCATGGTCTCTATGCAGTGTTGTCGTATAGAAATGTCATTCTTCATGATCATTCTTCAAAAACTCTTCTTGAATATGAGGGTAACACTTTTTGAGGGTCAATTTTGATTTCATTCTGACTTCAACAAGCCCCGGAGACAAGACCTTCACTTTAGAATGCGATCGCCAACCCCAGGCCCCCTTAAGAGACAGAGCGCCTGCAAAGAACATCTACTCCCACCTCATAAACCCTCACAGCACTCCACATCTCAAACGCTGTGCATGTGTTCGTGAGAGAGGGAGTATATGTGGAAATAAAGGCTGAGAGGCCTGCTCTCTTTTCAGTGCAGTGATATTGCCCCAGTTTATCTTCCAAGACATGTCTTTGTAATGCAATCCTCGGCATGCAAAAACAGCCCTCTTTTTGCCCAGACTTCAAACAGATGTTCCTCGCTCGGTTGCTCCGGGCCCCTCCACGCCTGCTTGGCATGAAATGTCGGCATGGCAGCGGCGTGTTTCTGCGCAGTCTCGCTGGCACGCAGGATGAGATGATTACAGACACAAAGCCTTCGAAACAGTTAAGTTACGGAGTCCTCCGAGAGGTTTCCTCCCGAGGCACAGCAAGGTGTTATTTTCATATTAGGATGGATTTGACATGTTAGTTAAACAGGAGCTATTCGCTGCATGCTAAGTGTGCTGACGACTGCAGTGCCGGCATTGAGTCTTAATCTACCGAATCTCCCTTCTTCGCTGGTGAGGGTGAAGCCGAGCTTTTGATGTAAGCATGGGATTTCGGGGATGTCAGTGATGATGCATTTAACACTCCCAGAGCTTTTAATTCTTTACTTGCTTTATTAAACTTAAAGTATGTCATTTCTTTATGACTGAACGTTTTTCAAAAATAATCATTGTTTTTCTGTAAGGTTGCTGAACACTCCCCCCATCTGCCATTGGTCAAACTGACCGTCCCTCCCCAAACTCACTCAATTGATTGAGTCGGTATTGATATGTCAAATGCTTAAACAAACAAATTGCATGGGACAGAAGGTCACACGTTAGTGTGGGGACCAATTCTCACTATCAACTACGACTTTTGCCTCATTAAACTCCTAATTTGCTGCTTATTAATAGTTAGTAAGGTAGCTGTTAAGTTTAGGTATGGGGTAGGATTAAGGGATCTAAAATATGGTCATGCAGAATAAGGCATTAATATGTGCTTTATAAGTACTAATAAATAGCCAGTATGCTAGTAGTATGCATGCAATTGGTGCCTAAAATCTTGCATTTCAAAAAAAAAGAACCGCAACTATGAACCAATGTTAGCACTTTAAATATGTAAAGCTTATGATGCCAACCCCCAAAGACAGCCTCTACTACTATATGGAGTAACATACACTTTTCAAGACCCAATTGATCCCAGATGAATCCTGTCCAGTTTTTTTTTTCTGGTTGATTTCCGTTTTTGGTTAGAAACATGTCAGATTAAACCAATAAAATGAGCTGCAAATTCTATTTGTTGCTATTTCTTGTTGACTTAAATATTGTATTGTATAAACAAATTAATTTTGTGCATTGTATAGTTACTGTTATTTTTTGCCAATGACAGGGTCATTAGATTTGGCTATGAATTTACACAGAAAAGATGCCTAAACCTTAGATCTGTTCCTCTCCACTGCCAGCGCACTGTAGAGTAAGTGCCGTCATTTTCCATTAGCTTCCCATTACTGCACTGGTGCTACTGTGGAGCCCCACTCCACTGTAGTGGCACTTCATAAATCATACTTCTGCTTCATAACTTCATAAAGAGCCTCCTCCAACCTCTAATTTCTGTTCACATCGTTCCCAGCTTCTTGAAAACGCTTTTTTTTTTTCAGTTGGCATGCTATTCAGAGAGCTTCATACTCAACTAGTGCTCTTGACTCCAGAACCGCCAATTTTATGACGCGAAACTTTGTGAGTGGTGCCGGTTTTTGATGTACCCTTGTGCATCTGACAATGTTTTTGTCACTTTGCCGTGTTTTTTTGAATGCTTGTGCACTCTTTCTCTCCCCTCCACCCCCTTCATTAGCATACATCAAGCTCCTGACTACATGACAAACTTTATTTGAACATACAAAGTGCTGAGGTCTTGCTGCTTTCAGCTGGCAGCTGTCAAAAACCCCAGCTAGTGACAAATCCTGCATCGCGCAAAGTCAAAAGCAGGCACAATCTAAAGACTATATATAGATGAAATAGTGTCATTTTAAGTGAGAATGGTGCAGAAAGGAGACTGCTGCTGCCTTCAAAATGGAGATTGGTTTATTAAACAACAAAGATTACTTTTTAAAAAGGAAAGGAAGATGAAATCGTTCACTAGTCACATCGTTCAGTTGTGAAATCTGGATGCTTTTATGTGCAGTTCATTAGTTGATGGAAGTAAATCAAAAATAAAGCACAAAGCCTTACCCTCAAAGTGGCCCAGTGTTGCAGCTGTGATTGTAAGAACCTGTCAGAATTTATTGAAAAAGAAAACCTGTATAAATGAGTGGTTATGTCCCGGGGAATATACTGAGTGTCTTTCATGCCACAGTCAAGGATGTTTAAAGGAATAGTTTGCTGAAAAATAATCGGGGCTTAATTTGTGCTGGATCCTGACAGAACAGGATACGGGACCTCTCGGTTTTTGACTGTCTGTGTTCCGGTACCTGTTTGCATGGATCCAGAAGACGCGTTTTGGGCAATTCTGACAAGAGCTAAACAGATGCCGTTCAACAGAATATTGGTTGTGATGACAGAAAGTGGAAGATTAGCAAAAAATTGTTATATTTAGGCTACGTTCACACGAAGCCAGAGCTTTCCCTATCCGATCTTTTTTTTTCTCCTCGTCTCAAGAAATATCTGCGTCCACACGAAACCGACACAAAACGATGTAGTTTCCATGCCAGACCAACATGTGGCGCTGTAATTCTGCCACAGAGATGCACTAAACAGAGAAGAAGACTTGGACTATGCGCATAAACCTTGCGCGCGGTATACAAACGAACATGGAACAATATATGTATTAATCTGTGTCAATGTTAGTTAATAAAAAGTAGGGATGCACCGATACCACTTTTTCCAGTACTCGCCCGATACCGATACTTTTATTTTTGGTACTTGCCA
>NW_015547644.1:85288-140866 GCF_001515605.1 Sinocyclocheilus anshuiensis
CTCTCTCTCTCTCTCCCTACCGTTAAGTAACTTGTGCATTGTTTTACTTACTTCTTTTTGACATATCCGACCGAACTACAAACTTTCCAGTGATGTCTGTGAGAAAGGGATATTCACTCGACAAGCTCGCGCATCTGCGCCGCTGCGCGCTCAATCCACTCAGCGTGATTTGCTTACCAGCTGGCGCAAATCGGCTATACAGGCATTAATACTGAATGTTTTATATTCATTGCATACATATACTTCTTAGACATCTTTAATCTCTAATAACGCCATTCTGCTGTCTGTTGTCAGTGTTTCTTTGTCTGAATATGGCACTTATCACATGCTGTGTGGTATCGGCGTTTGGTATCGGGGCATTTTAACGAGTACGAGTACAGGAGCTCAGTATCGGGCCCAATACCGATACCAGTATCGGTATCGGTGCATTCCTAATAAAAAGACAATCGTTCAGTGTTTGTTCATGTTTTTGTTGCTGTTACGTGACGTAGCGGTGTCTGACTAGGGGCAAGACGTGGGCTGATTACGTCATCGTTTTAGAAAATATACGGATTCGCCGTCCACACGAAAACGCAAGGGTGGCGTTTTCAGATTTATCCACTCTGGGACCCGGTTTAAAAAAATATCGGTTTCACTCTCCCAAAACACCGCATCCGTTTGGACGAAACGCCTATACGTTACAAAATGTATGCGTATACAGCTAAACGCGTCTCCGTGTGGACGGGACCTTATATGACCATTATATTTATGGCCCTTCCAGCCATAAATATGCTATTTGCATTAATGCAATATCAACAGACATTATTTGTGAATGACACTTCCCCAGTGTTTGATATTCTGCTCACTCTTTAGTTTGGGGACCAATTCTTTAAACTAGTTGTTAAGTTTAGGTATGAGGGTAGGATTAAACACAAAAGAAGATATTTTGGAAAATGTTTCAGTGTTTTTCATACAATGACAATGTCAGGTGACACTAACTTTCATTGTATGGACAAAAACAATTGAAACATGCTTTAAAATAACTTCTTTTGTGTTCTGCAGAAGAAAGAAAGTCAGGTTTGGAAGGACATGATGACAGAATTTTCATTTTTGAGTAGCACTAATTAATGGACATTCATGTTTTTATTTATTATTACTATTATTTATTATTATTATTAAGTTGGTGACGTCTTTAGTGGTGTTCGAGAAGACAAGCATCACAGTTGCTCTACCAGAGTTGCTTCAGAAAATGTTAATGTCACATCACAACTTTGCTGTTTGAGAAGAGAGCCTTCCAAAGAGAGTATTATTAAAGTGATAACATTGGTATTTTTAAAATAAGAGGTTAATAAGTCAAATGTGAGTTGATTTATATTGACAGATAGCTGAGGAAGTGATAGGAAGACCCTGAGACAGCGAAAGAGAGTTCTGATGCTCAGAAAGAAGAATGTCAGAGATTCAGAGACTTTCTTAAAGAAAGATGTAGAAATAGGTTACAGGGACCATGATAAGACTAAATAAACACCAAGATACAAAGTTTAGACATAACCCTAGCATCGTGGGGATGAGTTTTGCACATGCAAACACCACTCAGCTTTTCCTCAGAAAATGTTAACATCTAGTTAGGCTCCTCGTAGGGCTACTTTGTAAATGAGGACCAAACCTCTTCAAATCACTGACACTGCCAAAGGTGAGGAGTTCAGTTGTTGTGAGGTCCTCCACAGTCTCATACATTAACACCAGTACTAGCCAACCCCCCACCAGTCCATTTAGCCATGCTGTTAGCACTCAGATGCTAAGAGCTACTTTCCCCTGGCACATTTTTGCTGCATCTCGTCCTGAACTTGTTGCGCAAAGAAAGTTATACGTAAAGGGCTATTAGCCAGACACAGCGCTGCACGATGGCTCCTATTCTCAAAAAGCTGTCTAGCTCTATATGAAAACCACTCCCCCGTTTCCTTTCCCTCACAGATGCCTTTACCTCCCACTCTTTGAGGCAAACATTCATGGCATGTCGACTTCAATTACACGTGGGCCTCCCGATACAGTACGCAGGGCTGCGTCTGCTGTAGTGTGTACTAGTTGTGTTGCATGGAATGTGTATGATGAAGAGGGTAATTGAGATAAAGTCTTTGGGATTGGAGGCCGGTGGAGAGCAGTACAACATGCTCTTATGAGTCCAGCATCTACCGCTAGATCTCAAGAACCCTCGGGCCAAATACGGTCAGCTAGAGACACTCAGATGTTGTCTCGATAGCCAATGCTATAATTCTTTTGGGGATAAAATCACTCAGACAGTAGTCTCCTCTCACAATGGATCTGGTTTTTAGTTACCAAATGTTAAAGCTTATTATAATTTTTTTTTTTTTTTTAGGTTTTGTTTTTAGGTTTTTAGTTTTAGTTCATAAGTAAATTGATTGACACATCAACTCAGTAACATCAGAGGGCTGTGAGCGAGGGACAATTAGCTAAATGGCAAAGGCCTAGTCTACAGCTCACTGTGGGACGAAAAAAGAACAGACAGCTGTGTTCAGATAATATATACTCTTCCTCTTTGAAGTGGCTTCCAATCCTTTCATTGCACCCCGGAAGATTAATTACAGAAAGCCAGAACAATCAGTTAAATCCACAACAGGAAAATTATTTTAGGAAAGGCAATCATCTTACTTGTTGCTCCTCTGTTCCCTCAAACAAGGCGAATATTAAGACATTTTTAACATAAGACGGTGGACAGAGACTGCCAAGGACCTCAGTGTCTGTCTGACACAGTCAGCAGAGAGCCAGACCACCAGACCCATCAAGATCCAGATTAAGACCTAAACCAGATAAAGACCAATACCAGACCTCTTAAGACCAAGACTAGAAGACTATTGTTTTACATTCTCACATTCACTAAACTTGACATGAGACGGTCCATCAGGATGGTGAACACCAAGAAAGACTGGCACATTCAAAACTGCAATACAAAACTACAGAGAATTTAATGTGTACATTGTTGTTGCTTTTTTAGTCTTTAGTTTAGGGACAAATTCGGTCCTCAGTTTTGACGTCACAGTTCGGTATAACACCAGGGGGAAAAACTAAACATAAAATAACTTTTCTAAAAATTAAACAGTGGTTTACTGAACAAATTGCCCTTTCTTTAAATAAATTCAATTATAATTAAAATTTTCTTAGCGATAAAAATCTACCTCAACTTATGTTCTAAACTATAGGTAGCCCTTTTACATTACTATAAGCCCAAACTTAAATTTATTTGCTATTTAATTTTAAATATAATAATCAACACTCAACTTAAAAAATTGTACGCAAACATGTAAATTGCACATAATGCAGTTTTTAAATTAACTTCTAAACTATGAAATTTCTATTTGTTGTTGAAATATATAAATTTACACAGTGGCTGTCATAACTTGTTTCATAACAAATTTATTTAAGCATACATTAAATAATGAACACATCACTAACAGGTAAAGTAAAATATATAAGTCTAATATTTCGCAAAATGCTCCCCTCTAGACTTCATTTATTTAGCGAAGTAACAAACTGTGGACACTGATGACTTGCCTGCCTGAGGTAAATGAAATGCTACCAGACATTTTGTTTTGACGTCTTTCCGCAATTGGAAGACTGATTGAAGGATTGCATGAGGCATGAGATGTTCATTTCATGTTAAAACTAGTAGTAAAGAGGATGTAGATATAGTTGTTGTTTTTTTTAGTGGAGTGTTATTTGTGTGACATAAATCTCCATAACACTTTAGATCAGGTAACACTATTCGCTATTAACTAGTTGCATATTAGCATTCATGTTACTAGCACATTGGCTGTTTATTAGTACTTATAAAGCACATATTAATGCCTTATTCTTTATGAACATATTCTACATCCTTTACCACGACCCAATACCTAAACATAACTACTGCAAACCTTACTTACTATCAATAAGCAGCAAATTGGGAGTTTATTGAGGGAAAACTCTTACTTAAATATTTATGAATATGTGTTCCTGTTCCCTAATCTAAAGTGTTACCCAAGTCTCTGTTAATGAACACTGCAGAATGCAAGGCACTGAAAATAACCAGACATGGCATAACAACCAACTTGTTCTCCATATAGAGATACTGTATGCAGTCAGTTGTGTAATTGTGTGTACCAAACCAAAAGACCTGTATCAGTTCAGTTCGTAATGTACAACTGCAGCATTAACCATGGTACTGATGTCTATGTAACAGATGAAATGTAGACAGTGACTAGTCTGGCCTCAGAAAAGGCATAGTTTTCTCTTTTCTTTAAAAGGGGCTCTCAGACATGACCTTGCTGTATCCTCAGTGCAACACGTCTTCTCCATTCCTCAGTTTGCTGACAAAAAGTGTTTCTCTGCTTGAGTGTGTGTAGGAAGAGGGGAAACTTGCCAAAGTTGTATGTTCAGTGTATAGTCTGCACTTGCTAGACAGACAGGCTTAGTTAGCAGTACTCTTGCCGCAGCTTTAGTTTACCGAGAACTGACCACAGTGTCTGACAGTCTGATTTTTTAAACTCTTCCCCTCTCTCCTCGTGTAGATCACACACGTCCGTCAGGAGTGTGAGTCGAAGATCAAAGGCCTGATTCCCGCAGAGCTGCAGCAGGAGCTGGAGGACACCATCACCTCGCTGAAGTCACAGGTGATCAAACAAATACACACGCCACAAGAGCTCCCACTGGACACACATAAACAAATATATGTTAGTGTTTTAATTTATTTTTGTAAGGCAGGTCAGAAAAACCACTAGCACAGGCACATCTGGACATTGCATAATTTCATATAAATGGACTCGACCGCAACAGATTCATAAACACACCTGGAGCACTTATATATACAGGATTATGTGCATTATAGAATGGATAGTTCTAGTCCTTGATGCTGATTGGTCATTGCCAGTGGTTTATTCGTGATACTGCTTCAGCAAGCTACTGCTTATGTCTGCACAGCACTCATAGATTATTGTTATTTTGGTAACACTTTAGTATAGTTGCTTATTAGCATGCCTGTTTTTAACATATTGGCTGTTTATTAGTACTTATAAAGCACGTATTCTGCATGACCATATTCTACATCGCTAATCCTATCCAATACCTAAACTTAACAACTGCCTTACTAACTATTAATAAGCAGCACATTAGTAGTTTTTTTTAGGCAAAAGTCGTAGTTAAAGGTGGGGTAAGCGATTTCTGGTAGCCAATTTTGACATTTGAAATCACCAAAACAAACCACGTTTTCCTCTTTTGTTTTGTTTTTCCACCATCTCTATCTTTCTGTCGCTCGGCTCAGCTAATGTCCGTCCTGTGCACTGAACGCTCTCTCCTCCACATCATGAGTAGACACGCCCCTTACTGCTGATTGGCTACAAGTTTGTTTTGCTAGTCGGCCCGAATCAGTTTTCTAAAGCGTTTATGAAAAATCGCTTACCCCACCTTTAATGGTTTGTTAATAGCGAGAATTTGACCTTAAAGTGGACGTTATTTTGATGCAAAGCAACTATGGGGTAAGCGAAAATAAATGCATTGAGTGGTGCATCAGCATTCGGAAAGGTGTTTATTTTTGTTAAAGAAAATCAACAGAAATTTTTTTTTTAAATGATTAACGTGTGAAAAGGGAGATAAAATACCCAACTGCAAGGGGAACCCACTGACTGGACGCTGGCAGATTTGATTGGTGAACCTGCTTCCTGCAAGCAGTCCGGGGAAATTACTCTGCAGCCAGGGAATTGCATAAGTACGTCAGTCATTATCGCAAAATAAACACAGACAGTTTGATTAGTATGTGAAGTATTTTAACTGATACCGATATGGATTCTTACATCTCAAAATCTTTTAGTCTATGCTGTTTTCTGTTAATGCGTGAACAAAACTTCACTAAACATTCACTAAAAATATGTTTAATTCAGTGTTACTTGGTGTTTCTTTGTAATTATTTGTGAAATGTACAAGCAATTTTGGTCACACTTTATTTTAAGGTCCAACTCTCGATATTAACAAACCATTAACTACAACTTTTGCTTCAATAAACTCCTAATTTACTGCTTATTAATAGTTAGTAAGGTAGGTGTTAAGTTTAGGTATTGGGAAGGATTAGTGATGTAGAATATGGTCATGTAGAATATGTGCTTTATAATTACTAATAAACAGCCAATATGTTAATAATAGGCATGCTAATAAGCAACTAGTTAATTGTAAGAATTGGTCCCTATACTAAAGGGTTACCGCAATTTCTAAAAAAAAACTTTTACACCTGTTTTTTTCAGTACAGTGCACTGTTTAACATATTCATTATGTTTTTACTTAACATTTGTTTAAATAAATCTGTCATTAAAACAAGTTTTTTGTTACAGCCACCATTTAAATGTTTATATAACAAAAAATTTTAGTAGAAACATTAAAAAAGTTTATATAAAAACCACCTCAAGTGCAATTTAAATGATTGTACAACTCATTTTTTATTTAAGCGTTGACTATTAAGTAAATTTGATTAACTGATTATTAAATTAATTTTATTTTTGCTTTTGGTTTTCAGCTAAATGAAAACTTTAATTTTCGTGTTTGTGTTTCAGTAAAAAGTTCATAATTGTTTTTATTCGTAAAAGACAGTACAGTACAGTTAAGAGGTACAATGTAAGAAGAACCCTGTGATAGACCGGCCATCCATCCATGGTGTTTTTCTGTCTATGGCCTGAGACGTTAAGAGAGGCTCCAGCATTCCTGTGACCATACACAGGACATGCAGTTTAGAAGTAAAGAAGCAGGACCATAAATGTATGCCTGCAATTGACAAAACACAACAGCCAGTGGTTTACATCAATGCTTCTTCAAACAGCTTATCCCAGCCTGGCTACAATTAACTAATTCTGGCCACATAACCCTCTCTTTTCTTAACATGATGAGTACCCACTTGTCCAGATCATGGTACTTCTGGTCTTCGTTCTTCAGTAGCGGAATTTACTCCCAACAGCTATGAGAACAACTAACACCCCAACCACATTCAATACGAAATACGTGACTCTGGCTACATTTCTGCAAAACTGCAAAAAAGTACCTATATGCATTTCAATGGACTTTCCAACTGAAATGAACACTAGAGGCAGTAAAACCACCAACTTTTCTTCTTACTCCCAACAGCTATGAGAACAACTAACACCCCAACCACATTCAAAACAAAGCTTGAAGACTCAGCTGCTCTAGACCTCACACGCTAAACACATAAATCGCTGAAAAAACCCAACCCAGGCTCATTGGAAATACGTGACTCTGGCTACATTTCTGCAAAACTGCAAAAAAGTACCTATATGCATTTCAATGGACTTTCCAACTGAAATGAACACTAGAGGCAGTAAAACCACCAACTTTTCTTCCTTTTCACGCATGATTACAGGGGCAGGTTATTGATTAATAAAGACTTGTTTTCACATTGTTCCTTGCACAGTACTATTTATAGCCTCAAATCACTTTTACCATAGTGCGTGATTTGTAAACGAATACATTTGCATCAAATATCCAGCTCTATATATGTGACCCTGGACCACAAAACCAGTCTTAAGTCGCTGGGGTATATTTGTAGCAATAGCCAAAAATATAACTATAACTATTGGTCAAAATTATAGATTTTTCTTTTATGCCAAAAATAATTAGGATATTAAGTAAAGATCATGTTCCATGAAGATATTTTGTAAATTTCCTACTGTAAATATATTAAAACGTAATTTTTGATTAGTAGTATGCATTGCTAAGAACTTCATTTGGATAACTTTAAAGGCGATTTTCTCAATATTTAGATTTTTTTTGACATATATGTTTGTCTTCTGTAATAAAGCATAGTGCTGCATTTGCGATGTGGGGTACGAGTGCTGTAAAACACGAGTCACAACACTCCAGAAAAAAGCTTAGAGCACATAGAAGTGTGCTAAAATGGCATGGTTGCTTCAGCAAATTCTTCTTTATCTCATGTTTGCTTTGTTAAGATTATCGGTTAGGTTTAGGGTAGGGATTAGTGTAGTTATTTACACTATAACTATACACTATACACTTTATCGCCACTTACCGGACATTTCATTTCCAGACTGCCATGACATATGCATTAACCAACATAATAAACTGTTGGCACGGTTACCTTTAACTGTTTTGGAGAAAATTGAACATGCTATTTGGTGGCAGTCAAAGAAGATTTAATTTTGAAACAGCTGTGGAACATGCTACAGGCAACTCAATATCATTTTGCAAATATGTATCCACAAGCAGTTTTTTTTTCATAACACTGGGATATCATTTAAACCGCTTATTGTGGGCATGTCACCTGAAAAGTGCAGTGAAATGTACCCGGAACAATGTATTTCAAGTTTTGCAGAAATGTAGCCACATATAGGAGTCACATATTTCCAATGGGTTGCAAAAAACAGTGAAGCATTTGTGAAGCAGTGAGATCTTATTGCATTTGCCATTGTTTGGAGCTTCCGCTTTGAAATTAAGGTCTAGTTTCAGTGTTCTGTATATTATGAGCACTAACAAATCAAAATTACAGTAACACTTTAGAATAGGGAACACATATTTACTAAGAGTTTTCCCTGAACAAACTCCTTATTTGCTGCTTATTAGTTAGGTATTTGTTAAGTTTAGTATGGGATCGGATTAAGGGATCTAAACTATAATCATGCAGAATAAGGCATTAATATGTGCTTTATAAGCACTAATAGGCATGCTAATAAGCAGCTAGTTAATAGTGAGAATTGGTCCTTAAAATAAAGTGTTACCAAAATTACAGACCCAGCACATTAGTTCTACTGTAAATGATAAAGCATTTGATGGTTTCTGTATCATTTGTTTTATAGTCTCCAAACCACTCTTAAAAGTCAAACGTTGTTGATGTGTGGAGTGCATTTTACACCAAAACCGAACACAAGCTAGGTTTTCAGCCCCTCGTATGAAGTCCTGCACCTCTGTGCTTGTGATCAGTCCGCTTCACTTCAGTACCTCCACATTTTATGTCTTGTATGCCATCGCAGCGTCCTGTCCCTCATCTAATAATGCCGAGCAGTCAGACTTCACGTCTTTGAACTCAAGTGGCTCTTGTTTATTTGGTTTCTTGGGAAGGGGAGGGGGTAACAAGTCCTGCAGGTTCCTCCATAGACATGGATCTAATTTGGCCATGGGTCTTTGAAGTCTCTGGTCCAGTTCATCTCCTTATGTGCAATTACACCAGTCAACCACATTTATACAGGCTTCAAGGGCTCCGGCCAGGGTCTTATTAGTTACAGTCAGCCTTGTTCTACACGAGTCTTCTGCAAGAGCATTTTTTAAACATTTCAAATCTAAACAATAGCCCCTTTGTCAGGCATGATCCGGGGGCCCCTCAAACAACATTTCGAGATCACAGTTCAAAGCCCCGGCGCACGCCTCTGAATAGCTCCGACTTGATTCTTTCAGAATCGCAGCCACAGCTCTGTGATCTGATATGTTTATGCGTTGTAATTGGTGACCAGCGTGGCCTCCTCTGTCCTTGAATATTTCGAGCATTGCACATAGCAGTGCATTATTTTAACAAAACCAGTGGCCGTTTAGGAATCTAACCATAGTCATTCTTTTCAAAGTCAGAGGCATGCATTTGCAAGGATGGTAACATTAGATTTGCTCTGAGGTTTGCTTTGTGTGTCTTGGTTTCCAGGAAAATCGTCGCAGAACAATGTACATTCTTTTCAAGCTCGTGCAAAATTTAAAAAGCCAGAATCAACCAAGTGTATTTCTTTTTACGAGAAACTATTTTCATAAAGAATCACATTTGCTCGCAGCGGAGCTACGGTTGCTGTATTGACATACATTTTTGCTACTCACTATTGTTACACAATAGCACATGGTAAAAGCGATTGTGGAGTTGCATGAATCATATGTATTTTTTTTTCCCACTGATAGTAGGCAGATAAAGTTTCTGAACTCCCAGTGGGTGTCATTGATGTGTTAATGTATTCATCTGATTGAGGTCAAAAAGTTGTGAAAGTTCTGAATGAGCCGTTTTTAGTAAATGCTCTTTTATAGGCTGGGAGGACATTTGGAGTTCTGAGCATTACAGTATGTTTTAATAGCACATTGAAGTCTTTTATTTCCAAAGATCAAGGACAATTCAGATTCTCATGGCATGAGCCCTTTAAAAGTAGAGTACATTGATCTGGTCTGACAGTTTGGCCTAACAGTTGTGGGTTTACCATTCAGAATCCTGTGGGCTGCTTATATATTAATTTCTGTTGAGCTCATACTCTTCACCAGAGAACTAGCCCATAATGCTCTGGGAATGCTTGCACGTGTAGATGATTTTGTTGTTTATTCTGCAGGTCAGCTTCCTGCAGAAGAGAGCGTCAGTCTTACAGGAGCAGCTAGATGCTAGTCACATCAGGAGGTGAGGACCTGGACATGCTTTCACACACACAATTAATCCACCTTCATGTCAGCTGTGCATTGTCTATTTATATATGCACTCATGTTTTAAAATGCACAGGCATTTGTGCTCTGTCAGAATGATTGTCCACAAATATGACAAGCGCGCCTCAGGACACCCCTCTGCTATCTTTGTCCAAGTTTGCAGTATAGAAACACTGTAATTACTGATAGACAAAAGGACCAACTGCAGTTTGTTTTTACAGGCTGTTTAGAGATCATACAAAGTAAACCTGTGAAACCTGATGCCAAAATGCTGCATAACAGTCTGATTGGCGCTTGTGGTGTTCATAATTGCTTTCAGTCACACTTTATTTTAAAGGGGTCATATGATGCGATTTCAAGTTTTCCTTTCTCTTTGGAGTGTTACAAGCTGATTGTGCCTTTAAGGTCCAATTCTCGCTGTTAACAAACCATTAATTATGACTTTTGTCTCAATAAACGACTAATTTGCTGCTTATTAATAGTTAGTAGGGTAGTTGTTAAGTTTAGGTATTGGGTAGGATTAGTGATGTAGAATGTGGTCATGCAGTATATGCGCTTTATAAGTACTAATAATGAGCCAATATGTAAATAATAGGCATGCTGATAAGCAACTAGTTAATAGTGACAATTGGTCCCTTTACTAAAGTGTTACCGTGCTTTCTAGTTTTATTAGATGGTCAGTGAACAGACTGTGGATGTGTTGACTGAGCCTGAGACCATCACCAGACCAGCTTCATAATAAAGAGACCATGTGAACTATACAGCAGAACTATAACCCCCGCCCCCCCCCCCTTTTTGATAAGAGTGGAATAAACAAACAGTGTCATGTGTCAGATGTGGCCGCTGGTTGATGCTCATTTCCTCTTTCACTCTAATTGTTAACTGGTTACTGATTAAATATTGTCTGCTGGTGCAGCCTGAGAAAGAGCAAGCATTCCAGACTGGTTTCTGTCTGTCCACGTTCACACCTGGTATTAACATCCGTTTTTTTGCTATATACATGTGTAAACAAAGTTCATGCTCTGTACCAGTGTTAGCCAATGCAGTCCCTTCACTGGTTACCATTACAAAAAAACAAAACAAAAAAACTCCTCTCGGTAGTAAAATAACAGTCTTTAAAAAGTTTGAAATTGCCTCTGAAATCTGAGAGACTACATTCAGTTGAAATTTTTCCCACTTTCTTACTTGTTTTATACTAAGAGTGATAAACTCACAGTCATATAATGAGTAATGTATCTAGTGACAAAATCAGGAGACTGATCTTAGTAGCAGGTGTAAACAGTGGTGGGTCCCATCTGACAACCCGAGAGGGATTTTAAAGGCATAGTTCACCCAAAAAAGGAAAATTCTGTCGTTAGTTACTCACCCTCATGTCGTTCCAAACCCATAAGACCTTCGTTCATCTTCGGAACACAAATTAAGATATTTTTGATGAAATCCGAGAGCTCTCTGAACCTCCCATAGACAGCAACACAACTACCACGTTCAAGGTCCAGAAAGGTAGTAAAGACATCGATAAAAATAGTCCATGTGACATCAGTGGTTCAACCGTGATTTTATGAAGCTACGAGAATACTTTTTGTCTGCAAAGAAAACAAAAATAATGACTTTATTCAACAATTTCTTCTCTTCCGTGTCAGTCTTCGACCTGCGTTCACGAGAGTATCATGACGCATGCGTGTGTTTAAGTGATTTTGATCAGAATATTATAGATATGCTGGACTATAATATAATTTCACATTTCTCTCTTTTTCACTTTCTGACATAGGCAAGTTTCTATCCACTTTGTGCACTGTTTTGTTATAAGTGAAACTGTGTCAAAATTAAGCTAAGTATAAAATTTGCTGTCTCCAGCCTGTTTCCATCCAATGTAATGGTGCGTGTAATAACGTCATTCTTTAAGAAAAATGAATTGGTGTATATGTTTAGGCGTATTAAAAATTAAAATAAGAAACAAGCTTTAAAGGGAGCAACATACAGGCATTTTAGGAATTAACACAGAATTTATGCAGTAAAAAAAAAAAAACACTTTATAGGGACCAGTTCTCACTATTAACTACTAGCATTTTGGCTGTTTATTAGTACTTATAAAACACATATTAATGCATTATTCTGCATGACCATATTTTAGATGCCTTAATTCTACATGATACCTAAACTTAACTATCTTACTAACTATTAATAAGCAGCAAATTATGAGTTTATTGAGACAAAAGTCATAATTAATAGTTAGTTACTAGTGAGAATTGGTCCCAAGCTAAAGTGTGACCAAAGATTGTGTTGTGAAATTTTAATGATAGTCAGGATTTCCATCTGCTGCATCAGTAAATATTTTGATGCGCTGAATCGGTTTCCGCAAAACTCCTTGGATGGAAACTTGGCTATACTGACAGCGAGCTGTTTTGGCACTAATGCAACGCAATGAAGAGGTTGCGCATTATGTGCGTTTTTATTTATGTGTTTTATGATTCTGTTTTTGTGACGAGTAGTTTTTGTAGTTATGATAATAATTATATAAAATACTGGGAAGTACAGTTTGCAAGCACAAGCCACATCTCATAAACCAACTATTTTCTGGTAAGCTATTGACCAGTCCTCAATAGTACACTAAATATACAAAAAAAAAAACAATGAAAAGTCACCGGTTACAACCAAAACCTAATTTAGATTAACTTCATCCATGATTATTTAACCGGCACATTTTCTACACAGTAAGTCCAGGCTTTCATAAAAATGAATTCCCCATTGCTACAATGTAATGGTCCTGTGGTGTGATCTTTAAAAATATGCTTGAGGCTTGGATATGTTGTTTTAAAAAAAAATGTAATGCACTAGTTAAAAACCATGTTTCATTCAACACATCATAATCACAATCCCTGTGTCTTTCTCTCTTGCTGTATAGGTAGTGGATGATATCAGGCCATTCATTTATGTCCTCATGCAGACTTGTAAAGCAAGCCCTTCCTGATACACACACGACCATCCTCATCCTCACTCACCGCTGTTTTCATGCTGCACTCGTCTGATGTGCCACTTTTTTAAGCCATATTTATGTACCAAGTCATTGTATTTATTTTGTTTTGGTTGTTGTTGGATTCGTTGTTAATTATAATGTTCGTCTGTGAAAAACATCATTTTTTTTATTTTTATTTTTTTATTGTCATTATAATTAAATATGACATTGTTTCGCAAAACCTCTGACTTTGCGTTGTTGTAATTTTCCTGTTGGCTTCAGTTAAAGGTGAATCTGTGATTTCTGTGCTACTAGTGGAGCTAAATGGAATTGCAGAAATAATAAGCATGAGAAACAAGTTTCCCAAGCACTTCCACCTCCATCTGTCATCTGGCAAACGACTGGTCCCACCACAAACTCACACAACTGACTGAGTCAGAAGTTGACATGTCAGGCTGCTCAAACAGTCACAGTGTTTACACTCTTCAAGAAGACAAACTACAGCACTGGCTTACTCACACTGACTCTACATGTTAACCAGTATTTCAGCACAGACAATTATACACATCAGCTTTAATAGCATTATTTAACAGTAGGATCCATGTGGCTGTCATTTGTCTCTGATATCAGTTGTTATTATTGTTTTAGATCTCTTCTATTGTAAAGTATTTTTACTGTTTGAAATTGAAAATCCTTTATTTTTATATATTTCTAAATTACATTTTTAGCTGCGGTGGCAAATCCCAGTTTTTAGCAGCCACTACCCTGTTATATTGCAAATATTGTTTAAAGTTGGCATGAAACAGAATTTGCGACCAATTTTACTTCTGATTTGTGACGTATTTCTGGGTGATTTAGCTCATCGAACAGGAAAAAAGTGCAGGCCATGAATGGAGGCAGATAAGAGTCTTACAAACATCAGTCATATCACAGGAACTTGTGCTGTTTTGATTAAAGCTTAAAAATCAGAACGATATTTTTTTCTGCTGATTTGATATTCAAGAAACTTTTCTTATTATTGAGTCATTCTCAAAATATGGTGTCAAACCTGTACCTTGACCTTTGAGTTATACTATAAAAATATTTATAGTCAAGAAACACCATGTATAAGGCATCATTTCATAACATAAAAGTTTATAGTGTTTATCTGGTACACCACTTCTGACATTTCCAGTTGTTGATTTGTTTATTTGTAATCCATTTCTTTTCCAAGGTAAAGCATAAGTGCAAGGTCTAACAGCTGTGCAAAAAGAACATGCAAATAACTAAAGATATTAACAAGTTCAGAAGAATTGTTCTTGCACTTTTATCGATCAATGTTAAATACTATTTTAAAAATACAAAATACTATAGAAATGTACATTCAAACTCAGAGGCTTTTCAGGTGTGCACATAATGATTTTCCCACTAAGTTCAAAAAGTAAAAAAAAAAGGTTTAAAAACGAATTTACTTTTTTTATGTTTCCGTTTAAATTCATTGGCTTTCTTTGTTCACGTGAAACGTTCATTTAAAAAAAAAAGTCATAATTTACTGATTACAGTCTTATCAGATGTAAGTTTGCGATGATTTTAATATATCTAAAAACATTTTTATAAGAATTTGTGACTGGTGTTACAATCATGTTTTAATAATGCTTTGTTAACAACTTTACCGTAAATACTTCTCACTTTAGATTAGGTCACAGAAAATAGGAAAATTTCATTAATTTAGTGCTTTTAAATTATGTGTGGATGGATGGATGGATGGATGGATGGATAGATAGATAGATAGATAGATAGATAGATAGATTTCTGTGATGGGTTTTAAATTACCATACCACCTACACTAAACCTAACCGATAGTGTTAACAAAAGCAAACGAGAAATAAAAAAATTTGCTGAGGTAACCATGCTATTTTAGCTTCCATATACAAGACTTTGGTTCTTTTTTGTGGAGTGTTCATGTTTCACCAGACTTCTACCAAAGTGCTCCACAAGTGCAACGCTGTACCAGGTGAGCTTCAGGCAAAATGAGTGAAAAAAAAAGTAATATATACTGTATATGGAGCAGATTATATGATGCAATCATGCACTATGGTAAAAGTGTTTTGAAGTCATAACATTGTATTGTCCAAGAAGCCACGCAAAAATAAGTCTTATCGTAATAAGTATTTATCGACAGTCTGCCCCATAATCATAATTTGTGTGAAAAGCAACCAAAGTTGTTGGTGTTTTACTGCCTCTAGTGTTCTTTTCACCTAGTATCTGCAGGTAAATGTTTTTTTTTTTTTTTTTTAAGTTTCTACCATTTTGCAGGAATATTGGCCGAGTCACATATTTCCAATGAGCCAAGGAGCCTATCCCAGAGTCAAGGGCCAAAATCAGGGAAACACCCCAGATGGATCCCAGCGAGCATCTTGATATCAATTTGACTTCAAATATTAGTCAAGACTTCATCAAGATGCTGAACTATCATTTTAAATTCAGTTTTCTGACGGCAATTTCTTCCAGTGGTAATTGGGTGAAAATAGGTGAATCCCACACTGAAATTTGTTTAGTGTATATTTAGGACAATATGTTTGACGTTCAATTTACATCAAATCAACGTCGGGCCAAGTTTTTGATGTCAGTTTGATTTGCATATTTGACCTGTTTTTTTTATGTCAATGTTTGATGTCAATATGATGTCTTTTCAACATCAATTGTCCGCTGGGATAGCGAGTGAAGTTGACAATATAAATGAATAATACAGAATGCAAATATGAATGTTAGTCAAGATAAAACACTGTGGTTTCTAATGAACTCTCATTTGAATCATGTCTAATAAGTTGGAACTTTATCCATGAAATTTAACATTCAGATCATTTACATTTCATGTGGCGACTGATTTGGAGCACGCTACAAAGGCAGCAACTGTGGTGTCATACAATTAGTGATCTGAGGCTCACACTTGACTCACAATTCATTCCAATAGAATTTCACGTTAGGTGTGATGCTCTATCTATGATGCCTTAAATGCTGTCTAGGTAGATGGCTCTTAGGCCATCGGTTGTGTTGCTTTTTGTTTTTCTGTGCTTTGTAACGTAAGAATAGTTGTAATACCAGTCAATATTCACACAGCTAAAATGTATTTAATAGAGAAGATCACAAGTGTTGAAAGCATCTTCCCAGACAATATTTTGAAGCAGCATTTGCTAAAGGTGTATTCTTTTTCAGAATGGTCTCCAGAAATCGGCATTGGAGTTAACAATCTTTAACACATCTGCCCACTCAAATTCCTCTTGTCCATGATCTGATCGTTTTTTTCCAAAGGTAACACAACCACACCAGATATTTATTTGATGTGCAGATTTTACTGTTGAGCCGAATGGACAAATGTTAGACAAAGCTCTGAGTAACAGCAGCTTCAGACTCTTGCTGGAAAAATTTTGGAGGAGTTGTGGTTGGAAACCCTGATCAAATGATCATCAAGAACCTCATCAAATGCTGTTTTATCAAGCATTGTCTCTCTGTGAATAGGGACTGTGGACTTTGGGTTAGATTAAGGGAATTTGGTGCTCTGTTTTCCACTGTAGCAGCAAAGATTTAACGCTTTTAATGAAATAAAAATACTTAATTTGAAATGCATCTGTTTTCCTAAAGAAGGTAAGTAAAAGAAGGTGTGTAAATTAAATCAATGAAAATAATGGTAACACTTTAGTTTAGGGACCAATTCTCACTATAAACTAGTTGTTTATTAACATGCATATTGCTAGCATATTGGCTGTTTATTAGTACTTATAAAGCACATATTAATGTCTTATTCTGCAGGACCATATTTTAGATTCTGTAATCCACCCCATACCTAAACTTAACAACTACCTTACTAACTCTATTTACTCCTTTTTAACATACTATTCTTTTGGGACACACTTATTCTAATCTAACATACTTTTTAGCATTAATATTATGCACACTGGGATGCAGGAATAGTTTGTTTAACTTATCTAATAGCTCCCACTATAAAACGTGAGTTTTTAAAAGTAATGGGACACCAAAGTATAGCTATTCATGGAAGCATTCACTTTTCTCTCTCGGTTTCCTCCCACTCATCTATTGCTGTACCACACAGAACGCAAAGACAGTGGGATATCTGTTAAACAATAACACGGGAACTCGCCATTATGCTCCAATCTTGCCCCGTACCGCAGTCACCAAGTCCATCCAAACAGGAGGTCACATATTTAATGTGACCACGCTCTGCAGGACTCCACAATAGATGCCGACTGTAGCCTAAACCAAAGCTATTTTCAACCTTATCAATATTTTTCATCTGTGGAGTATTGGGAGGATCAAAGGGATTTTTACATACTCCGGTCTGTCTCTGTCTTATCTGCTGATCAGGAGGGCGTAGCGCTGTGTGTCATTACCTCATAAAGGCAGATTACAGTCAGTGGAACATCCCACACCGGCTCTAAAACAGGAGGTGGCAGTTAGGTTTCCACACCTGCATTCCACAGCAGTGCTGATATTTATTAACACTTTATACTGATACGAAACCATCTAGCACTGGTCAAAGTTTGTATTTGCATTTGGAAACCCAGTCTAATGCTACTTTCAGGTCATATCAGAATGATCATGTTTAGGAAATGAATGCACATGAACACCACAGTGTCATAATTACTAGTGGGATTTTTGCTGCTGTCAAGTTTTCCTTGCTTATTGGTTGGGAAATCATAAAGTGATTTTAGTCCTAGCTGAGTCAGGAGGCCTTTCTGTGTAGAGTTTGAATGCACTCACTGTTTGCATGGCTTTCCTCTGGGTGCAGTTCCCACAATCCAGAGGCATACAGGTGAATTGAAGATGCTCACCCAGTATATGTCCTTACCTACAGCCAGAGATGCTGACATTTCTATATCTTTATAAAGACAGAGAGCTTTTGTAGCATCAATGCAACAAAATGAACAGCGAGTACATTTTATGTAGTTGATGCAGTCGCCTGTGTATTTGTTGTCTGATGGTAGAGAATATGGTTGCATTAACAGTTTAAAAAGACCAGTACCATATTTTCTGATATGTCCCCAAGCAGGAAAGTAGGGGCTCCAGGACTGTCTAAACCTATTCATGGAGGTTTAATGTCCTGTGAAGTTTAGCTCCAACTCTAATTAAACACTCCTAAAGCAGCTAATCAAGGTCTTCAGATTCACTAGGAACATCCAGACAAGTGTGGCCTTGTTCCAAATGGCACCCTACACCCTTGCAGCCTTCCTCCGAGTCCTCACTTTTGTGACGTAAAGTGGGTGCTCGCGAACACCCTTGTGAAAGCCTAAATGATGAATGGGACACCTTACTGTCTCATCAGCCTGGTCTCATTGTTTATACATAGGTATTAATACGTAACATTTACAAGCACAAAATGTACATTTTGTACGTTTTTATTGATGCTAAAACGTACAATTTAGATGTATTTCAACGTTTAAAATGTACAAATCGCTACGTATTTTTAGCTAAAAAAAGTAAAATATTTACGTATCTTTTATATCGTTTAAGATGTTCGTATCAATACATTTTTATCATTTTATCAATAAGCGATCCTCCACGATGGGGGAAGTCGTGGCCTAATGGTTAGAGAGTCGGACTTGTAACCCAAAGGTTGTGGGTTCGAGTCTCGTACCGGCAGGGATTGTAGGTGGGTGGAGTGAATGTACAGTGCTCTCTCCCACCTTCAATACCACGACTGAGGTGCCCTTGAGCAAGGCACCGAACCCCCAACTGCTCCCCAGGCGCCGCAGCAAGAAAATGGCTGCCCACTGCTCCGGGTGTGTGTTCACGGTGTGTGTGTGTTCACTGCTGTGTGTGTGCACTTTGGATGGGATAAATGCAGAGCACTAATTCCGAGTATGGGTCACCAAACTTGGCCACATGTCACGTCACTTTCATTTAGATTTTTAGACCCCTTAACCTACCCCCAAACCTAAACCTACCCATTTTATAGCGAATATGCATTTTTATCATTTTATCAATAAGCGATTTATAAACTTAAACTTTGAAGCACGTTGACCCTCCAGGAGCAGGAATGTACACCGCTGATCAACAGCAATGTTACACTGCTTGCACTAGTTAAGCATTATGAAACGGAAGTTGGGATCATCTTTTCCCCCCTAATTTGACATACAGGTGCCGTTCATGTGCATTCATCTCTTAAATATGATCATTTTAATGGGCCTTGAGGGCAGTACTTTGAGTCCTGATTTTTTAAATTAGAGTCTTGTCAATGCAAATACATATTATGAACATAATGAAGCTCTAATTGTGAATGTTTACTGTACAAATAAATTAGTGCATATTTGTGTACTGTAGGAGCTTGAAATGTACAATATTTTCTCTTTAATTTGTTGAATTAGATTAAAAAAATCGTCTAGTCTTTCTCAGTAAGAGAGGATAATAAATATGATATTTTCACCAAAATCATGTAAAAACACATCATGCCATAATGGCAACTTCTGAACTCACAAACAGAATATTCCCAAAAGGACAGCAATAGATCAGGGTCAAAATAAAATAAAAAATAACCACAGCGATTATTTGGCTCAGTCGAACAAATAAAAAGCGAGCAAACAGACTTGTATTGATGCATCTTTCTGGCCAGCACTGTTGCCGTGTATTGTGGGTGTAAAGTGTTTATCATAATATTCCTTGAATATTATGATAAAGAGTTTACACGCACAATAACATTAATAATGTTCCATCACACATTTGTTTTTTGTTTTATTTGGATCTGAACCAAATATGATGCAAGATAATGAATTATTTGTGCTCTCTCTTTATTGTTGAACATTGCTCATGCATACCTTAACATCAATTCATCCGCCTTTTAATTGCGTAGTACTATATTTATGTAATTTTCATTTAAACTGATTGTTTACAATCACTATATTGTCATTTAATAGAAGAAGGGTGAAACTACCCCAGGGTTTCCATGTTTAAATATACAGTATGTTTTGTCAATATTTAAAGGACAAATGTTTTTGATGAGTCTGGTCATTTGGAGAGATTCTCACAAAGAAAATATTAGTTTAGGTTAGTCACAGCCTTGTTTTCTCAGTCTGGTTGTAATCAGTACAGTATACTGTATGTGTTTAACACAGATGTATCTCTAATAGGAATGTTTGGGTTTGGAACAGCCACATGAACAAAGATGGGAGCCACAGGGTATTAGGGAGATAAGTAGATCCTAATAAGAAAGTCATATTACAAGAACTTAATCCAGAAATATTCTAGGCTATTTCTACTTGTTGTCTGTGCCTACAACCTACTTTTATAATTTTATTTTAGTCATGAAATGACTTGAATGGACTGTATTTAACGAGATCGTTTGTAACTTTGGTAACACTTTATTTTAGGGATCAATTCTCACTGTTAACTAGTTGCTTAGTAGCATGCCTATTACTAGCATATTGGCTGTTTGATTTACTTGAATATTACAAAAAATGCATATGACACACTAAAAAGTGTACAAATGATTCTGTTACATCATGCTAAGGAGAACTCAAAATGATAGTCTGCCACTCTCATGGTCCATAGATCTTAAAAGAAATAGACCTTTCAGTTCAGGTAAATGTGGATAGAGAGTGGTTGAGGTCTTTAGTTTGTCCCAGGATGATGATGTGATTTAATGATTGCACAGGCATATCCACAGCTGCATTTGAACAAACTCCCTGTCCCTGCATGTACTGAGGCAGCTTCATAATCCATGTCAAGCCTTGTTATAACCTTCCTCTTTTATTCAGTGTTTTGTTGTTTGCTTATGTTACTTTCAACACCAGCATAACATTTTGTGTCATTATCACAGTGTGCAGGGATACACAGACTTTTTGAAGTGTAGTATTAAGGGAACCTGCCATTGCAGTCTGACAATGACACAATCTGAAGGCCAGACGAGTTCATAGTTGTCTGTTTCCCATCATTAATATTGATGTGTTGCATTGTGACACAGAGAACTGTGCTCAGTCTGGCAGTCATAACGCTCATGTTAAAGCTGCTGTGAGTGTGTGTGTGTCTGTCTGCTGTTGTCAGTGTGAGCAATATAAAAAATTGTCAATAAACCACATCATATAGCTGGTCCATATAAACTAACACAGTTCTTTATTCTCACAGTGCCTTTCTGTCCAGCGTCTGTCGTGAGGCTTAGAGTGGGGTCCAAAAGACTGAGAACACACTGAAAATATGACATTTAAAGTCTATTATGAACAGAGCCCTTTTGAAAAATTACACTTTAAAAAAAAAATTATTTTTATTTTACAATTACAAATTGGGTCTTACACAAACTTAGGGAGTCCCTGTCTGCTCAAGTGCTACTGAAAAAGGACAACAATTAAAAAAAAAAGACATTCTTAAATTTAAATACATATTTAAATATATTTTTTTCAGTTAACAATGTACACTTTTGACAAAAATTGTTATGCTTAAACTATAGTTTGAAATGAAAAAAAAAAGTATTCAATTATTTTTTTTAATTAAATAAAAGTACAACAGAAGCCGTTTCACTAGTGGATTGTAGGAATGATTTTAAAAACAGATATACTGAAAAGGAAGACAAAGTGATACTTTGCTAAGCAATTGTGATGATACATCCACTAAAAGCACAATGTGTTTAAAAGACACAGAGCAAAAATCATGATTAAATGAGAAGCCAACAATTAAAAAAAAAGACATTCTTAAATTTAAATACATATTTAAATATATTTTTTTCAGTTAACAATGTACACATTTGACAAAAATTGTTATGCTTAAACTATAGTTTGAAATGAAAAAAAAAAGTATTCAATTATTTTTTTTTATTAAATAAAAGTACAACAGAAGCCGTTTCACTAGTGGATTGTAGGAATGATTTTAAAAACAGATATACTGAAAAGGAAGACAAAGTGATACTTTGCTAAGCAATTGTGATGATACATCCACTAAAAGCACAATGTGTTTAAAAGACACAGAGCAAAAATCATGATTAAATGAGAAGCTAAACTAAAAAAAAAAAAAAAGATTGAAAGAAAAAGAAAGTTGGACTGCCTTGATAATCTCTTGAAATGACATTCAGACCATTTGAAGTGTGATTTATGTGTCCAAATACTATTAATTTGGCAAAGGCTTAATGAACTTATAAGGGTTACATCTATAGTGAGTGTGTTCCCTGGAAATCACACCCACATGTTTAGCTAGACAGGAACTAATTTCAGCAATATTGTTTTATAGGACACAAGGCATGATGCTTGGTTTGTTAGACCAGAGCTCGGGATAGATTGTCATGTTCAGTCTAATAGCAGCTTCTAACCTGCTGGAGGAAGGACAGTGAGATTTCCTGTGTCCTGTGCTCTCAATCCCACACATTGGTGATGGGACACAAAATGAGGGGGCGTGTGTATTTTTTCAGTCTTTTCCAACCCCTGTAATGCCACCAGGGTCTGATACTGACATTGTAGTTTGCAATGACATAAAAAAAAAAACTCTCCAGCAATTTGACAGCAACTTTCTGGAATCAAAGCCAGTGAACGTATAACTCAATGTCAGCATGAAATGAAAACTCACCCTGTTTTGTAAATGCATGTCATAGAACTTGTTTTGAATGATTCATTCATGTGTATGTTTGATTTTTTTTTACTTTTTTTTACTTTTTACTTTTAAATCAAGTCATAACCGGATCTTCAAGTGAAAACATCTCTCTGGTGATGTATGCACAACTTTTCCAAGAACTTCCTCAGCATAAACCTGAGTGCAACGCCCATATCTCAACTGCAAAAACGGAAGTTCAAAAACTAAATTTTAAAGACGGCTGTGCACTTGTTTCTCTGGCGCATAAGGTCTACAGAACCAAGTCCCTTTTGGCAGTCTGTTACACTCACAATATACTTCACAATATGGAAGAAACCGACTGATCTTGATCTTGACTTGCCGTAACCCTGCCTCTCCTCCTAAACAAATTAAGAAATAAATAGGATGAGGATGAACCTTTAGGATGTCTTCATTTGCTCCCCACCGCTGGCAGAGGAAATGAAAATCATTTCTACAGATGTGCTCCCTTTCATGGCCAAAAAGGGATTAGAGAGAACATCAGACATTGTTTCTATGTATTGTTTGACTTTAAAGTCATGCGCAAAATGGGATTAAAACAAAACAAAAAATGCTAATAAATAACCTTCAGTAAGCCACCCCCCCTCTTTGGCAGAAGACTAAACCAGCTTCAAATAGCTACCATGTTCCTGACAGCGTCCCACTGCTGCTATCACCTCAAATGCCATTCCAGGACGAAATTCAAGTTTATTTTTTTTAAATCTCCCATTTCTAACAAGATCCTCTTAAAAGCCCATAACAAGCAGCTGAATTGTTGCTCTCTTCATCTGGGGCGGTGTAAGACACCATGTCTAACTTCAAAGTCCATCTTAACGCCACACTTTAATTGTATCTACTCCGGCACCCTGCATGCCATCTGATTCTGCTGACTGCACTTACACTAAGAGTTCTTTCTCTTTTTGGGTCCTGTCATCCTTTCTTTTGACTCATGCACACTTAAAGAGTTAGTTCACCCATAAATGAAAATTCTGTAATTATTTACTCTCTCTTATGTTGTTCCAAACCAGTATGGCGTTCTTTCTTCTGTGGAACACAAAAGGAGAAGTTCAGCAGAATCAAACAATGTGTTCTTGTCCATACAACAACGCAGTTTTGGGGAAAGTTACTTTTAGAAGTAATGTATTACAATATTGCATTGCTCCTTAAAAAAATAACTAATTGTATTACTTTTTATGGAAAGTAATGCGTTACGTTACTTTTGCATTTCTTATTCTCATCTTTCAGCCGTGCTGCCATTCTGGATTGCTTGAAGAATAGGACGCAGTAGAAGAAAGTTCAACACTCTTCAGCGATAAAAAACATAAATGCTGTGTTTGTCAAAAGTCATTTTGTTAGTATGGTTGAATTGGATCATCAAAGGTCAACAGTAAGGACGTTGGTTAAAAAAATGGGATTAAATACATAGAGGATATTTTTGTTATTTAACAGGTTTAATTATTGCAGGTTTGCATTTCACTGTATTCACTTTGAGAAATACTGAATCTGTTTTTGTGCAAGTGAGATGAATAAATGCATGTTCACATTTAGTCTAGAACTACAGTAACATCATGTTTGCACAGCACACACAACGTCTCTGCACTTCCTCCCAATTTCTCTGTCAGTCAATAAATGGGAAAACAAAGTGAATGGCATTAGTTATTTGAAAAAGTGTAAATTAAAAAGTAATGCATAACGTTACTTGACAAAAGTAATCTGATTACGTAACTCACATTACTTGTAATGCATTACCCCCAACACTGCAACGTCTCAAGAAATCCTCTGAAGACATCCAAACATTGCTGACCTACAAATGCAAAACATTTTTAAAGGTTTTTGGATGGAATTTTGATCCATTTTATATCAATTTTCACTTTTCATTTGTGAATCTGAACATAGCTGAGCCAAACTCGTAAGTCACACGGTCAGATTATAGCCTGAATTCAGTCATATCTCAGTTTTTACTAAATGTGTCATTACCACATTTTGCCACAACACTTAAATAGATTTGAGTTTGCAGAAGTGTGATTTCTTTTCCTGACAAAGCTACCACATGACTATAATATAATGTACAAGTCATATTAATTGCGTTATTGTGCTTTTAAGACATTTGCATGGTTCTTTAGGTCACCTTGTGTTAAGAAATTCTGCTTAATATCTCCTTTTGTGAAAATGGCATGGGTTTGGAAAGAGATAGGATGAATAAATGATGAGAGAACTTTCATTTCTTGATGCACTGTACCTTTAAAGATATTGTCCCAGACTGGTATTGTTTATTTGCCTAAGCCATAATTTCCTCTAAAAGCATGGCCACTGCTCCATGTATGCCATGCAAATCATGATCTGCTTCATTTTCTTTTGCCTCCCTGCATCTATGCCTTCCTCCTCCCCCCGACCCCTGCACACACTCACATCAGACATTCACAAAGTGGACATTCACACTTCACTCCTGGTGGACGTCTGTGATAATTGCCATAAGCCTCCTATTGCTTTCATTTTCCATTGTTCTCCCTAAAGTCTTTGCTCTGGCTTGTGATAAAGGGATAATCACTTCAAAGCAAACTGCTGAGAGTTTAGCCCTGAGCTGAAAGAGCAGGCAGACAATACAGTCATTGAGAGCAGTTACTGATCACAGCATTCATCACGGAGCAGCAGACGCTCTCAGACGCACTCACTTTAGCTGCTCCAAAATGAATACTCAGCAACTACCAAACGGGAATAAAAACTGGCTTTGGCCATTGGCCGTTAACTTTATACGGTACTTATAAAGTGTGCACAGGTTCCACTAAAAATCTAACAATGGTGTTTCCTTTTGGAAGAATTTTTATTTTCTTTCTAATTATTAGTTATTTAACAGGTTGGGTCTGATCAGTAATAGGCAATTGCACACCAAGCAAGTTTGCAGTGTTGTCCAACAATACGTATGAATGTCTTTGACCCTGCAAATGGCACATCCTGGATGATTATGCCTGGACAATGACGTCCTACTCTCATTAGAATTAGAATAGAGCATTACCATGTAAGTCTCACTTGTGGACTGTTTCCACTGTAGACAAAACATTTGATTATTGAGAAAGATTTCCTGTGAAGATAAGGCAAGTGAGTAAAACCTGTTGTTCTAAAAATGTGTCTTAAAGATTATTTTCTAAAATGTACTTTATGTTCTGCTCACCATAGTATGACAGCAATGTACACAAAAGCTTCACATCTGCTCTTTAAATTCATCTCATTTAGCACTAATGCATGTATTTTATAATATCCTGCTCCTTAAAGTGAATGTAGAACATCAAAGGAAGCGCTCAAGCCTTTGAAGTATCATGAGTGGAATCAGTGGAACGTCCTCCCTCACTAGTTCAAAATGCAGGACAAGCTTTTCTGGTAGTTTCACTTTTTTAGTTGAGAAGGACCTTTAACTATACTGCTACTGTAAAGTAACCTACTTCGAACTTTTGTGGCGTCTTAACTAACCCCATCATGTCTTAAAGCGGTAGTTCACCCAAAAATTAAAAGTTTGAAATCTTTTACCCAGCTTTTACTCATGTTGTTCAAAACCTGTATTCGGGGGAACACAAAAGAAGATATTTTGAGGAATGCTGAACCCCATTGTCTTTCATTGTATAGGGAAAAAACATCTTTTATATTATACTTTGGAATGAGTGGAATGACATGTAAATGTGAGTAAATTATGACAGCATTTTTTATTTTGGGTAAACAATTCCTTTAAAAATCAATGTATATGTCTACATTATAGACTTTTTCCTTGACTGTCTTAAAATATAAGTATAGACATTGAATTAAAGGAACAGTTCACCTGAAGATTAAATTGTTGTCATCATTTACTCGCATATGGAAAATAGCTGGTCAGATATTCTCATTGCTTTCCACTGAAGAAAGAAAACAACACTAGAGTGGAGCAATAGGAATTGAAATGAAATATTGAGTGAACTATTCTATTCTAGTTTCTAGTCCTGAATTTGTCAGCAACAACACTTTGAACAGAATTGTTTGTACTGTGTTCGGTCACAATGTCCAAATGTAGACCAACACAGAAGGGTAATTCGCTATGTGTTCTCTATGACGTTTTGTATGGGTTTTAAAATAGTGGTTTTTGGATTTATAAAATTAGTAAATTAATGTAGGCCTATATGGTTAAAAGAGAATTTAACCCCAAAGAGACCATTTCAGCTTCATTTCATAACAGCTGAAATAGTAGCTACTTTTTGTATAGCCTAAAGAAAAATAGTGGTTTTTGGATTTATAAAATTAGTAAATTAATGTAGGCCTATATGGTTAAAAGAGAATTTAACCCCAAAGAGACCATTTCAGCTTAATTTCATAACAGCTGAAATAGTAGCTACTTTTTGTATAGCCTAAAGAAAACGAAAAAAGGCAGCATTAATATTCTCATTTGAGTTGTGACTATTTTATGATGTAGAGAGTCAGTGTTAACCACTGACATCATTTTACTCATAAATCGAAAGCTGCTATTCTAAAAACTTAGCACGTGGCTCAAAAAAGGCTAATTCTCAAACAGGCTTGTGAATCGCAAACTTAATACAGCTCTATTATGTGTGAACGCAGAAATGAGTGGGTTAACTAAGAAAACAGTACTGAATGGGGTTAACTGTGATTCCTCAGAGGAAAAAGCGGCCTGTGTCTTTAAAGTTTCTGTAGCAACAGCAGGATCGCGGCGCTGCAGATCACTTACTCCTGACGCTCCACAGCTCGAGGGGAGTCGGCTCGAGATCTCTCTGCTTTGATGAGGTCCTTGCGCCTCAGTTGAAACTTTTCCCTGACGGACTTTAGCGAACGGGCACTTTACTGCGACTCGTTGAGAGCATTATGGTTAGAGGCATCGATAGGGCTTGTAAAAACGAAATATGTGGTTTTCGACCGTTTTGGACCGATCTGCGTTGTTTTAAAGCGGGAATGCGAGAAATACTGTTATATGTATCTGTCGGGACCGTGCGGTCGGCTGCGCTCTTTGATGTCCGCTCTTAAACCCTGAGCTCAGTCCACACTGGAATAAGAGACCAGAGCACATTCAAACGCACTATACAGGGATCTAGTGTGCTCTTCGCGGGAGGAAGTTTGCGTTTAGAACCTAAAATCTGCATTTGACAACAAACAACATCAGAGGACAGGAGGACTGCGTACAATTGGATATATTGTGGAATATATTTGTTCTGTTGTTGGAAACCTGGGACTTTGGGGACTGAACTCATGGATGGATGGTGAGTTAGAGCAGTGTGTGTGTGTGTGTGTGTGTGTGTGTGTGTGTGTGTGAGTGTGTGTTCTCCCAGCGCTGGCCCCATGCTATTGCTTTGATTTGCTGTTTACCGACTTTGACGTCATGTGTCGCTGTAAAATGCAGTATATCTGATAGACGTTACATTAAAACGCGTGTTTTAGTTTTTTTTAATTATTATTGTGTTGATTTGAGGTTAGCTTGGCTATGCTTAAAGAATATTCATGATAGTGTTACGGACTTCAACCCCCTGTGATCTCATACTTTTGTTTTTCTTGAGGGGTTTGAAGTTGAATGTAGCATGTTTTGTCTTATTTCTAATGGATTGGATTCGATCACTCTTTATATCCGTAAAGGGACGACTTTAAGCGGTTGATTAATCTTTCAAAACTGTCTTAATGGGCATTTTAGACTTCTGTAGCGATGCCGCTGTATCTTTTATGATGCATTTGAGATCCTTTATGTCATCAGAAGTGTAGTTTTTTTTTACTATATTATTATTATTTTTATTATTATAAATGTAAATGAAGTTTTTACGTACGTGAAGCGAATACTTTTTGTTAAGAGAAGTCAATGTGATGATATAATGCAAGTCTATACTGTACAGATATACTGTAAGCAAGCATGCTATTGATTAAATGGGTTTACATTATTGTGCATTTCATTGCGATTCGAGTTAATCGTCATAGGTAGAATTTTACGCGACATTTGTCTGCATAGTTAAACATCTCGATATTCCGTTTTCGCTCAAGTCGCCGTCTTAAAACTCACTTTCAGAGTAGCCTATGTCTTCTTTTGAAAGTTGGAGTTTAGTTATGACAGATCTTTATTATTATTTACTTATTTATTGAAAAATACAACCAGGAACAGGATGTTTGATAGTTTTAATTATGTTTTTGAAGATCGTCTTCCGATCAAAATCGCACATTTGATCGGATAAGCTTAGTTTTCCTTAATGAGAGCGTTTATCCTCGTTTTTTCCTGTCCTCTTCATCGCTACAAGGTGATTAAACTGGGCTTGAATGAGACAGATGTAATGTTGTAAATAACCGCAAACGCTGGATTTTATGTGATTTTAATAATTTAAAAAGTTTTAAATGACTAATATAATGCCTACATAGAATTTAAACTAGGTCGCTTCGATTGCATTCGACGAAGCCGATTGTACACCGCAAGCGCGCACAATGTAAAGCTATAAGTGTCTGAAGTGACTCTTTTGAAGTTTTTGGGGCGGATCTGGTTTTGATGAGATCAATACTTTGTGTTTCAGAGAGAAGCTCCCCTGCTGATTTAAGAGAGAAAGGAGATTACAGCTGAGCTTCACACTGAAGGCTTTGCTGCTGGAGCTGCTAAAGCCATGAATAGGACACTAACAGATCCTATGGTCAATAGCTTCAGAGAAGATGACCCACGTCCACCGGTCCCAGGGGAAGAGGGTGAGACAACATGCCACCATCCCAGCAAGCTGGCCATGATGAGACCGAAGGATCCTGTGAAAACCATTATGGCTGATCTTCGCTGTTCCACAGCCAGGAGGGATGACGATGGACTTGGGGAACCTGAGGGCAGTGCGTCCCCAGACTCCCCTCTTGCCCGGTGGACCAAATCTTTGCATTTCCTTCTTGGGGACCAGGACGGTGCTCAACTTTTCCGGGCATATCTTGAACGTGAGAAATGCGAGGACACTTTAGATTTCTGGTTTGCCTGCAATGGTTTCAGGCAAATGGACCTCAAGGATACCAAAACACACAGAGTTGCCAAAGCCATTTACAAGCGGTATATCGAGAACAACAGCGTTGTGGCCAAGCAGCTTAAACCTGCTACTAAGACCTTCATTAGGGATAATATTAAGCGTCAGCAGATTGACTCTGCAATGTTTGATCAGGCTCAAATGGAGATCCAGACGGCTATGGAGGAGAACGCCTATCAGATGTTCTTGACCTCAGACATATACCTTGAGTATGTCAGAACCGGGTGCGAGAACCCCAGTCATGTGAATCCCAATGGACTAGGAGGTCTAAAGCTGGTGTGCGGATACTTGCCGACTCTAAATGAAGAGGAAGAATGGAGTTGTAATGACTTTAAAGCCAAAGCTTTGGCCACTGTAGTCGGACTGTCTGCCAAAGCGATACGGTCACCTCCATCCCTTCGCGCAGTGGAAGCATTGGAGAAAGGCTACAGGTGAGATATCCCAAAAAATCTTTTTCACTTGAATACTGTATGCTATGACAATCCTGCAATGCTGTTGCATGCTTCGTACTGCTTCATGTGTCATGCAACCTATAGTGTGTAGCTTAGTGATTAAAGGTCTAGTGTGGTAGCCGGAAAGTTGTAAGTTGAAACAAAGATCGATTGATGTGAAGGCTATCACTGTTTGTGTCCTTGAGCAAGACACTGAGTCTTAGGGATTAATTCTCTGTGTGTGTGTGTGTGAAGTAAGTAATATTGCATAAATTCATCAGAGGAATGTCAAATTAATAAATGAGTAATGCGTTTTCAAGTGTATTATTACTTAGTTTCATGTAGCTATCGCACTTGAGCTCTTGCATTAAACATGAGAGGCCCTTTCTTGCGAGTTTGGGGCCATTTGCTCTCACCTGGCTTGCATTACGCAGAGAGAGAGAGAGAGAGAGAGAAGGGGGAAAAACATCAATAGAGCAGCTCTTCCTTTCATGTAAATATTGTCTAGCACCAGGCCCTCTGCTGGCTCCACACAGTTTCCTCTGCTTTGAAATTCTTCCACCGTTAGAGGATCATCTTCAAGGATCAAGGCTAGTTCACAATGCAAAATTGGTTTCAGCCGTCAAACGGATAAAACAAGTGGCACACATCAAAAATGTCACTGATTCAAAAACGAAACTTTTGTTTTTGCTTTGCTGTTAACAAAACAAAGTACTTCAAATTGCTCACAAGATTTTGCTTATGTTGATTTAAGTAGTCTTCGTTTAGACCAGCTCTGTTACTGTACTTTGTCAGGTTTGACACCTTTAGATGTCTTGACGAGCTGCTGGTTTGGTTGTTAAAAAAAATAAGTATATTGTCTGGGTTTAAACAAAACACCAGGGGAAATTTGGTTTGATGAATTGCTAGCCGTCACACAACTTGAGGATGTAAATGAGGTGACCCATCAAGGTGTGGTGCCAGACAAATGTTTATCTGTCTCAAAGACGGCCCGTTGGGAGGGTGATCTTGAAGAAGGTGACAGAACGTTTCATCTCTGCTTATCTTTGTCAGGTTGTTTATGTAGGAGATGATTAAGAAGCAGACGAGAGTAATCAAAGTCTCTTTTTTGATGTTATTCCCTGATTTCTTTTTGAAGAATGCTCCTTGAGCAGTCTGTTTTCCCTCTCTCTCGGGGCACTTTTTTGTTCATCTGAAGCATGTGGAACTTATTTCTCTCCCTTTCTGTGTTTCTGAATAGAGTTATTCACAAAACAACACGCAGCAGCGGTTCCTCTGTGAGTAACAGAGACCGTGGCCTTCATCTCCTCCGTTTCTTATTTACCACCGTTCTCCTCTGATTTCAACTGCCTCTCTTTGCACTTTTATCTAGGAAAAAACCCCGACGGATGGAGAATAAGCACACTTTTTGAGCTAGCGGAAAAGAAGGACAGAGGGGGGCGAGGCACCTCATGAAAGAAAGCATGAATGAGGGGGTGAGCGAGGGAAGAATGGATCGGAGGGAGGGGCGGCCTGGGTGGGTATGTGGAGGAGGTGGCCTTAGCAGAGGAAAGAGCACAAGAGAAGGAATGACATGAAACGGGAAAGTTTGGAAGGGGGAGGTAAAATGAGGAACGGGGTGCCTGGCCCAGACAAAAGGCTCCAGATATGCTCCACTGAGGGGAAGTGGCATTGGCAATTCACACAGATGTGCTGCTCACTTAACTTTCCCCCTGATCAGCCCTCACTGGGCTGCCGCAGGGGGGAGGTGGGGCAAGGGAGATGAAAGGGAAGAGTAGAGAAAAGACAAACTGAGCTCGAGTTCCTCCCCCAGCCATGAAGGAAAAAAGACTAGTAAAAATAGCTGGACCCTTTTCACAAACATAAGGGAAGCCATGTTAGAAGCATTTTGCATTTTGCATTTGCAATGTGATATTTTCCCTCTTTTGCTCTCAAAATTAGGATGTTATCGTAACATTTATCTAATTATTTGACTGCTTTAATCCATTTTGTTAAGGCCAGATTCATAGTCTAGGCAAGTACACATATGCAGTCTCATTGTTCATACTTGACATGCTTTCTTGCATTACTGTGGTGGTAACAAACCTCAATAGTCAAGATGGCAAACAAGTTACCTTCAGATGTTGTCCCGTTAACTGGAGGCATCAACTTTGTGAGGGCAAAACTTAATCAAGTTTTCAAAGTTCCTTTTCAACTGTTCAGTTTACCTGAGCAATTGAGTCCGTTTACGCTATTGCATGCTGCAGTTCTGTTATGGCAAACCTTAGAATGCAGCAGAAGACATTTGGAAAAGTGATACATACAAATTTAGACCTTACAGGTTCAGTCCCCTTTGAGTAACCTAGTTACAAGTGCCTCAATTGTGGGTTCATGAATCAACCAAGCAACCTTCCAGTTAATAGCCTTGCAATTTAACCACTGTACCACGCTTTCAATTAAAACCAACATTGTTTGTTGTTCCTGTAGGTCCTATAGACGCAGCGACCCTGGAAACCCCTATCGTGTTGCGTCCGGTTATAGTTTTGCTCCTGCCACCAGTGCCAACGACAGCGAGGTCTCCAGCGATGCCCTGACGGATGACTCAATGTCCATGACGGACAGTAGTGTGTAAGTGTCTTTCTGGAGCCCTCTATATTTCTGTATTTTCCTGTTTCTTAACAGTAAACTGCCTGCCTAGGTGGCACTGTTGGGCATCATAGGCAAATCTTGAATGAATAGATGATGCCTAAAATGACATCTTGAAAAATTTATAGTTCAGTCTATCTCTACACTGTGGTCAAAGACTAACATCTTTCTCTGGCTGTTAGCAGACATTGGGTTTAATTATTTAGTCATTTGTGGCTGGTAATGAGATGGTACAGATTGCAGGTGATACATTGGCTTTTAAATGCGTTCGAGATGTTTTTAATGCGTTGCTGGAGTCTTGAGGGGATGAGCTATGAGAAAGGAGTGGACCCAAGAGAAGAGCCCTCAGATAATGTGCTTCCTCTATGCGCTAATTGAAGCTAATGTTTGCAAATTCCTCTACAGGAAATGACACTGGCCAGTTTGTCCTCCTCTTTTGCCCATGCTCTTTCCCTAGAAAGCTTTGATCTTCAATGGCTCTCTTTTTAGACTTTGCACAGCTTAGTCACTGAAGACATAGTCATTATTTATTGGTTTCCCCATTGTCCCTGGAAAAAGGGGGTGGGGGTTAACTCGCCATGTGGACTATAAGACACTCATTGAGGTGCTTTGGCAGTAAATTAAAGGAATCTCAACTCGCATGGAGGTTTGGTATGAGCCCGCCGGGGCTGGAACGAGGGGGATCCGGTGTCAGCTAGGCCTTTAAGAAATTAGCCATTTCTGGAGCACAAGAGCAGGTCACCTGGGATTAGGGTGTTTGGGACCCCATCCCCCCCCAACTCATGTACACCACCCATTCAACCCCACCTCTGCCTGAAAGCAGCCCTCCCCCCTCTGTGTTTGCGGCAGAGGCAATTGTGCGAGTGCATAGCTAAGTGCAGAGTGAGAAATAAAGTGCATGCTGGATGAAAGGCTTAACTGAATCGCTTTCAGCCCATTGTTAGGCCCCGGGAGCTTAGAGGGATAAGAGGGTGGCTGGCTGCTTTGAAAATTACTTGCACAAGTGAATAGGAGATTCCCATAAAGCACAGCCAGCCTGTGACACCCCAAAGCTCCAAACACAGCTAGTGTATATGGACAGTGGGCTGATTGAACCAAAGATTAATATTTTGATAGGTGCAACCATGCGACACTTTTATTTTATTTTTTTTAACAAAATGTGCAACAGCTTCTTGAGTGACCTGTAAATTATTTATTTAATAGTTGAAACTGCAGCATAGTTAAAAATTAAATTAGTGTGTGAAACAAAAGCTAATCAAATAATAAAAAAAAGAATAATCTACATTCTCCTGTCCAGTGATTTCACACATATTTAGCCATTGCATTTCTTATTCTATATTTTGTTTGTATTTGCGCCACTTTGAAGTAGCATAGGCAATGTGAAAACCAGCCTCTGTGTTCTTTATTTGGAGGCTGATTTGATTGGAATAGCTGCGTTTTTATTTGAGTTAAAAGGCACGGCGCTAAATCAGAATTGGAATTCCAGATAAAGGGAGGGAGGGAGCGAGGGAGGGTAGGAGAAGTGGGGGAAATTTTGCTTATATCTTATTTATGGATTTACTTGGACGCTAGGGAATGCCGCTGCGCCGACTTCAAACATTACCTTATCTTACAAACCAGCCTTTTGATGTGCGCAAGATCAGAGGGTGACTGCCGAGCGCTTGCCAAATGAAGATTGGAACGACTGCTTTATGCGCATGACTGTGAGCTTTCAAAGACGTGCTGGAAACTGCATTTGGGCTAGGTCATACACTTCAGAGTCAGAACAGAGCAAAGGAAACTGGCCTGGCTTAAAAAAAAAAAAAGCTGAGCGGAGGATGAGAAAGATATCTGGCTTTAGAGGCAAGAAAGGGTGAGATTGAAGAGGTGGAGGTTTACGAACATTCTGCCATGGATTAGATGGATTAGGAGTGTTTATGGAAACACAAGCCATCCTTTATTGTAATTGGTAACATCATATAGATGTCATAACAGTGGCGACGCTTGATTGTGCGTTGGCATTAGTGGCAGCATTTGCGCTGCTGCCCTTAGGGTTCGAGCGTGCCCCACAGCGTCTGTGCTGGGCAGGAGAGCAGAGAACGATCTTGCTGTTACCAGCACTCTGGAATGCTCACGGCTAACATGGAGGAAGATGAAGAATGTTGGGTTTTGGATGATATTGAAAGGAAAGTCATAGGGCTTGCTGTTTTAGTTTGCACAGGGTGAGAGTGCATCGTTTTCTGGGCCATTATTTCAACATCACACTAAGTGTAGATCTGTATGACTACAGGATTTGAGTTTCTACGGATGCTGAAGATGTATGTGTCTGTCTATCGTGTAATAATTTGGGCAGTAAATAACCATTATTGTTCTCTGTGTGTCCTGACAGAGATGCTATCCCTCCTTACAAGCTGGGGAGTAAAAAACAGTTACAACGAGAGATGCAGCGCAACATGAGGATGAACGGCCAAGTGTCACTACCTCCGTTCCCTGTAAGTGTCCTCGCCTTTTTTCTGAATTACATACAAACAACTCCAACATCGCCCCCAATTAAAAAGCGTTACCCACTCACGGTTGTGGACCGTTCGTGTTGTTGTGCTCTTTCTGGGATAATGACTCTTAATAAAGTGCCACACCGCGCTAAATGAGTCTGTTTTATCCTGGGGCACCAAAATCAACTGTGAGTGCTTTGATCAGTGGATGAATGGGGCTGACTTCAAGGGAAGTGACAACTTCCAACCGAGCTGCACCCTTTTTATTCCTCCAGCAGCACCCTCCACCCCCCCCTCCCTCGTTTCCTCTCTGCCTTCCTCAAAGTAGAAAAAGAGAGATGGTTGGTTAGTGTTTGGAGAGAGAGTTTGGAAAGACAACTTGTTAAGCAAGTCAAACAAACCTGTATCCACCCTCCCTATGCCCCCTTATCCTTTCTTACTCTCCTTTGTGTTCCTTTTTTCCTCTTCCTATCACTGAATGTATGAGAGAGGACAAGTGCACAAACAATTTTAAATTCTGCTTTGGAAAGACTTTCCATTTTCTGTGTCTTCTCTCTTTCTCTCCATCTCCTTGCCTCCCGCCCTCTCTCCTTTTTTTTCTAGATTGTAATATTTCCCTTCTGATTTGGCAATGACTGGCTGCCTCTCCCAGGATGCTACTTTTAGGCAGCAGGGGCCTGGAGCTGCTGAAAGTCTCACCAGCAGCTTGTCTTGCTTTCTTCTCTCTTTCGTCTCTCCCTTCATCGTCTTCACAAAGAGATGGAAAGAGGAAGCCAAATCAAGAAAGGCAGGGCACAAAATAATAATAAAAATAAGAAGAAAGTGATAGAAAATCCTTGTGTGAGCGCACATGGGGAAGGAGGATAATGTGGCTACTGTAGCTCAAAGGTGCCTGCTGTCATTGGGGGGGAATAAATTACCTCTGTGCTTCTGATCTCCCACCGCTTGACTCCTCTAGTGGCGGCACACATCTCGCCATCTTACTTTCTCTTCTTTTAATCCCCCTCTCTTTCCTTTTTTCTTTTGCCTCCCTCCTTTTTCCCCCTGTCGATATGTGACTTTTATTGCTAGATGTAAAGCCAGTGTCCCTGCCGCCCCTGGTGAGCGTTTGATAAGACTGGAGCGTCTGAAGCGGGAACAGGAAACCATGAGCTCCCTGGAGGAGAGACTTCAACAGATTCAGGAGGTTGGTATTGCTGGAAGTCTCCGAAAATGTTGTCAGTGTGTGAAATCGAAGTTACTTCCTCTATTAAAGAATTCAGAGAAATGTACATTTATATGCATAACATTCGCAGAATAGTTTGGGCAAATAGGCTGTTTTCAAGAATTTCTTTGTAACATTGCATTCCTGTGTGTGTTTTAGGAGGAGGAGAGAGATGAATCTGAGTTGTCTGGAAGCAGTGCATCCCACTCTCTGCCTTTGCTCCCTCATGGCTCTTGTGAGGAGGACCCCCAGGCCATCCTGGATGAGCACCTTTCCCGAGTTCTCAAGACCCCTGGCTGTCAGTCTCCAGGAATGCTGCGGCATTCCCCGCGCTCCCGCTCTCCTGAACAGCGCCCCCTGCCTCGGGGAGGTCCCGGCACCAGGTCGCAGTCTGGCTCTATGAATGGATACATGCCGGCAAAGACCTTCATCTCCAGACAGTCGACCAAGCACATCCATCACCACTACATCCATCACCATGCTGGGACCAAAAGCAAGGAGCAGATCGAGGTGGAGGCAACCCAGCGGGTGCAGTGCCTGTGCCATGGAGCTTCAGAATGCTGCTCCGCCCCCTACAGCCGCAGCCGGAGTCTGGGCCGAGACCAGTGTGGCAGCCCTGCAGAAGTGGCCTTTGGGTAAACTCATGTTTTTGTTGTTCTTCTCCAAAGTGAATCGCATTTTTGAGGGCCTAAACATGCTCCAAAACTCATGAACCTTTGACACGCGTCAGAACTGGCAAAAATGTACATCTGATATGGGTTTCAGAAGTGGGTGTGGCAAAATGGCTGGATAGCGCCACCTTTACACATTCAATGGAGTGCGCCTCAAGCTACGTTTTACGTACATATACGAAAATCGGTACACACATGTAACACACCATTACCTACAAAAAATGATCTTGGTACAAAATCCAAAACTCATCAGGAAGTACGTTATTTGGAATTTCCTGTATGATTTTTGTTCCGTTTTTGCCATTTCCAGGCCTCATACTTTGACGAACTCCTCCTACAGTTTTAATCGGATCATCTTCAAATTTGGTGAGGCTTATCATAAGGCCTTTGTGACGTTATATTGCGAAGATCTTGAGTTTTTGTCAAAGGGCGTGTCCCTGGCGGCCTGACAAAATTTGATGTTTCGCCATGAAACAGGAAGTTGCTGTAACTCAGGCAAGCAATGTCCGATCTGCCCCAAACTTCACACGTTTGATAAGAGTCCTGTCCTGAACACATCTACATGCCCATATTCGGTTATAGTCACAGTGCCACCTGCTGGCAACAGGAAGTGACATGTTTAACACTGCGTAACATATTAAAAACCGTCAGCAAGTGTTAAATGGGCTGGCAACATGTTAGAAACATGCTAAAACATGCTAGCAACACTTAGCTAAGTGTTAAAGCATGCTATTAATGCAGTGAAACAGGAAGTTGCTATAACTCATGCATACAATGTCCAATCTGCCTCAAACTTCACATGTTTGATCAGAGTCCTGGCCTGAAGACATCTACATGCTCATATTTGGTTATAGTTATAGCACCACCTACTGGCAACAGGAAGTGACATGTTTTACACTGTGATGCACTATTAGCAACACAGTAAAATATGCCATTGTGTGCTAAACATGCTAGAAATATGCTCAAACATGCTAGCAACACTTACTAAGTGTTAAAGCATACTATTAATGCCATGAAACAGGAAGTTGTTGTAACTCATGCATACAATGCCCAATCTGCCCCAAACTGCACACGTCCTGGCCTGAACAGATCTAAAGGCCAATATTTAGTTATAATCATACCGCCACTTGCTGGCAACAGGAAATGACTTGTTTTACACTAACTTAAACATGCAATGTCCGATCTGCCCCTAACTTCACATGTTTGGTAAGAGTCCTGACCTGAAAACATTTACATGCCAATATTCAGTTATAATTTATAGTGCCACCTGTTGGCAACAGCACATTTCATGTTTTACACTAACTCATACATACAATGTTCAATCTGCAACAAATTTCACAGATTTGATAAAAGTTCTGGTCTGAAGACATCTACATGCCAATATTCAGTTAAAGTCATAGCGCCACCAGCTGGCAGCAGGAAGTTTAGCACATATAAATGACTTTGACATATTCCTCCTATATTTATCACTTTAAATTCATATTGCCCACCGTTCTCTGTTTTCCTAAAGCCACCAGATGGCAGTGAGCCCGGGTGCGAGGGCCCTTTCATCGCTGCTTGCAGCTTTAATTTCTCATTGCTTTTTAATTGTTACATCCTGGAGTTTTTTTTTTTCAGCTTCAATTTTTATTCCTTTTCCTGCTGCTAGGCATCCCAGCTCTTTATCTAAGCGTCTGTGTAAATCTGGAGAGGATGTCAACACGGAAGGGATGGAGAACAGTCTCCTCCAGCTGCCAGCTGACAGTACAGACCGCTCTCAAAACGTATGGCAGTGGATCCTGGAGAGCGACAGACAGACCAAGCACAAGCCCCACAGGTCTGTCTCACAACTCTGTGATCATGTCTATATTGTAATCTCAGAAAATTCTTGTGCATGCGCATTTGCACACCAGTTGTCTTTTTGTTACTGAATTGCACAAGCGTTTTAAAGACTGAGGCTTGCCATCTGCCCACCTGGATTCCTGTGAGCTTTTGTTCTTACATTGTACTTACATATTCAAACTTTCTGTTCTTGCAGCACTCAAAATATAAAGAAGTCGCACTGTTTGGATCCCACGCGCACACACACCTGGGGAGGTGGCGGAAGCAGTGGGCATCTCCGTGCCCACCAGCCCGCACACCCCTACGTTCAGGACCCCGCCATGCCTCCTCTACCCCCTCCCAACACCCTAGCACAGCTGGAAGAGGCCTGCAGACGCCTTGAAGAAGTCTCCAAACCCTCTAAACAGAGGTACGAGCTCCAGACTTTAAGATCCTGTATGTCAGTCCTTGCTAAAAACTCTTGATTGATTCCTGTATTGACGTATGTGTTCCACTTCACAGGCATTCAACATCAAGCCTTCAGAGAGACAAGAGTCACCCAGTGCCTGTGCAGAATGGCAGTTCAGCGCTTCAAACGGATGAGTATGTATTTCTCCTGATAGTCATCGCACTTTAATTCATTTTCATTGACGAATGGCACACGTATGCAGTGCTTTGCAGCCATTAGTCTTTCTTTTCCTCCAGAAACTCCTGGTTGTTCTCTTTTTTTGGTTTCTGGCCCTAGCCAGTGTTTGAAGTGTGGAGCATTGGCCACCTGATGGCAGAACTTTTTTTCATTTTTAATTGGCTGACCTTCAGTCCTGGTCTATGGCTAGGGGGCTTTCTGAAGTAGCACTACAAAGTGAAGAAAGAGGCCAGGGGATAATCTTGACCATTTTTCTTTTCACTCATCTCTGACAGCATTTGTTAAACTTAAAGCACTGCATTTAAGCCACCTACTGACTCCGACACTGTTCTGTTTTTTTTTGTGCACCTTGGGTACTTAACCTAGATATATATATATATATATATATATATTAACCTAGTCGTAGAGCCCTGCTTGGGCCTCAAATATAGGCCCTAGCCCAGCCCTGGCCCGAAATGCTCAGACCCTAGCCCGGCCCTTGTCCGACAGCTCTTCAGAATTCTTGGCCCGAGTCCTACCCGAGCCCGTCTTTTTTTTTTTTTTCTTCTTCTTCCAAAACGGCTTACTACTGTTTCAGCTATTAAAATAGTTCAGTTTTGTATGTAATGGTAAAGTGATTATATGTTGTTGTTTTTTTTTATTAAGTTAATTTAAAGTTTGGAGCATTTTTTTTGTTTGTTAAATGTAAAGACGACTAAAGCGCGCTTTGCAGGACATGGGGGCGCCGGCACGATCACTTGCATTGGAAACAACTTAAAATACGCAGTGGTGGAGGTAACGAATTACAACTACTCGCGTTACTGTAATTAAGTAGTTTTTTCAGGTACTTGTACTTTTTTGAGTATATTTTTAAAGCTGTACTTTTACTTGTACTTAAGTACAAATTAAGCAAAATAATCTATTTTGTTACTTTTAAATCATAGTTCGTTACTGAGTACGCCCACAACAGGACCCGATGGGCTTGCAGACCTCTACCTAGTCGTCGACTAATATTTAGAATTACCATAATCTTGAAGTTTGATAATTAGGTCTTAGATTTCTCATCATTAATCCTACGTATGAGCTATAATCGTAATATTGATGGTTGTTTAAGGAATCAACACGAAAAATATCCATACATGCTTCCAAAAAATCTAATCCTGATGGATAAAAAACCAGTCCCACCCTAAATATTTCCTGTTGTGTTACAGAATTTCAGTGTGTTGTGCATGCCATCTAGTGTGGTCTTTAAGACCTAGCTAATATTATGCTCCGCTGTGAGGATATTTACGTTTGTGCTCGTGTGTTTGTGTCTTTCCAGACCAAAAGATCTCAAGAAGATGTCAGGTTGCCACAGTAGTTTGAGCTCAGAGACAGTGGTCACATACTTCTTTTGTGGTGAGGAAATCCCGTACCGCCGGATGATGAAAACACACAGCCTCACACTCGGACACTTCAAGGAGCAACTGAGGAAAAAAGGCAACTACAGGTATACCTTCCATTCTGACTGGAGAATTTCTGTTTAATAGTTGATATTAAGGCTGCTGAAGACTTGTATATAATAGTTTTGCTATTAGCTAATTAAAAAAAAAAATCCATGCGAGGTATTTATTGATTTGTTGGTCTCTTCAAGACGGCGATGTTTACTATAAGTTATTTACATTAGCAGCAAGTATGGAGTTAAGACAACAGGAAAGAGAGAGGGGTGGGTGCACAGAGAAATACAGAAAGAATGAGGGAATTTTAACTGTAGCCGTTTGGTCACATCTGGTATTGATTTCATCTTAAGGCACATTTAATAAGCAGCTCTTTGAAGCCCAGGCCTTTCATTTGATGCACAAAGACTTGCACACATTTTTAAACAATTTTCAACTACGTTGCTCTCATACATTTGTGTGTGTGTGTTTACATAAGACTATCATTTTTTTTAATGATTATTTCTCATTTATATCAAAGCCTCTCTTTGTGTTGGCCTTTTTATTTGAATGGGGCATTGTCAGATGGCCGCCAGTGGTTTTCCTTGTGCATGTTGACTCCATAAAAGCCCATTTAAAGCACACCAGAACAGTTGAGTAACTTTTTTACTGGTAACTATGCTGGTCATAGCTTTTAGCTGCCCCCTGACCAAAATCTGTAATGCTCCATGTTATTGCATTGTTGTCCATATAGATGACTTGTTTTGTCAAATAGCTTGTTTTCTGAGGCCTGCATTCTACATGAATATTGTCAAAAGATCCCCATGTTAAGGACCCCTCTCTCACTATGCACATTTTCAAGGAAAAGAGAATTCAAAGCTGATGGTTTTAATCGCAGAAAATGTGTGTAGTTGGGTCATTTCAACATGGCAGAAATTCAACAAAGAACAGTACTGCCAGAGTTGCCAGACGATATTGGTGCCAGATGTTGCGAAGAGAAAATCTTGCCATATAAAACATGTTCCAATGGAAAGACGACTTTCTCTTTTTCTTTCTTCTTCTCCCTCTCTCTGTTTTTTTTTTCCGAACAAATAAGAGCCATGCTTCCCTTTTGAAGATTTTGCGGAGGAGGATATAGCTTATTCTCCAGAAATAAGGATGTAATTATGTGCCATGTAGCAGTATTCTAGTTTGTCCCTCATTTATGAAGTTGGGTTTGGGCAGTGGGAGAACAATGGATTGTTTCCGACATATTGAAAGAAGAAAAGCAACTTTGTTCTCGTCAATTGTTGTTTTGAGTCATGGTTATTCCTGTGTGTGTTTTATGTGCACTGTTTCTATGACTTGGTGGTGTTTGCTTGTAAAAACCTAGCATGCACTGCAGCGCAAGTTAGTAAGAGGGGGCATTTTCCATTACAAAGCCAATTACTGAGGCAGACCTCACCACTCCCTCCCCTCCCACTGTTTTCTCTTCCTTCTGGAGGAGGTGGAGATCATTAGTGCATCAGAGGTGGAAGGAAAAAGACAAATCGAATGATAGAAATGAGGCAAACAGGTCATCCGTCAAGGTCAAAGACTAGATTAAGACCAGACTCATCCCGTCGCAATGTGGTAATGAAAAAAGCTTGAGTAGACTCTGCGGCACCCAAAAATGTCAACCCTTGTGAAAGATCCCCATCATTTGCTCAAGAGCTCCCAATTAGACACCAGAGCCCTGATGGTAGATGGGTGGTAGTGTTTAACAGACCCTCTAATTTAGGCTAAAGCATCTCTTTGTCCCCCATATAGTGGAGTGCAACACAGTATAGCACTAGTGTCTGATACGGGTATTTAAAGTCGACACGAAATGGTGTTTAAAACATTTTACTTCTATAATGTGATGCATTTCACACTGAAACGGGATATTCAGATGGTTTGGGTGTGTCTGTGTGACGTATCCATGGGGTCTTTAAGCTTTTCATAGGCTTGGAAAACAACATTGTTATTTTCTGGAATGAAAGAACACCATTTTACCTGTAGATTACCTGTAGTCATTTGTGAATGCAATCAACAGTTTGTTGACCGTACGTGTTCTCTGTTTCAGGTACTACTTCAAAAAGGCCAGTGATGAGTTTGAGTGCGGTGCTGTGTTTGAGGAGGTCTGGGACGACTGCACAGTTCTGCCCATGTATGAGGGCAAAATCCTCGGCAAAGTGGAGAGAATGGACTAAACAAGCATGACAGCCCACATGTGGACTTACCCAGCACTCAAGACTAACTCGACGAGCGGAAAACGGACGTTTTATGAAGCTAAAAAAGTTTAGACATTTGGCTTACCAAGCTATTGAAGGAATACTAGCCAATGAAGTACAGAGGGATCTGAACCAGCAATGCATCATGAGAAATTGTTCCTTTGATTTGGAACGCTAAGAAAGATGTTATGACCAATGAAGACGCAGTCAACCACTTGTTTGTTTGGACTACAGCACACCAACATTGGTGTGTTACCATACCATGGACTGCTGACCAGCATTTGTGGTAATTGTAGATGTGTATACGTGTGTTGGATGCGAGAACGTGTGCATGTGTATACAGAGGTGCTCATATGTACACAAAGTTATAATATGCTTCTGTCACAAGTTAAAGACTTAATTGCTATTTATTAAACTGTCATTCCCCTCATACCTGTGTTCAGATGTTGGACAAGCTGCTTATTTGATTGGGAGATTTTCAATGTTATACATGCATGGACGGATGTCTAGAGTCACGCGACCTTAACTCAACAGACTGTACCAGGAATCTTCTCTTCTGGCCAATGAGAACGAACTGTGCTTCAGACCAGCACCCCTCTCCAAACCTCTCTGCTGATTGGGTGGATATTTCAACCTTAATTGCCCAGCCAATAGCTGATGTGTTGCATCTTTAGTGCCTTTGGTTTAAGGTCCAGACATTGCACAGGAACCAATAGCCTTGTCCTGGAACCTGTTCCAAAACTCTTATAAACACTGAGTAATAGGAAGTCATGCTATTTAAAAAACAAAACACAAAAAAAGGTCATCTTAATTTCAACACTGTCTGGGAGATCAGAGGGTGTGCATGGAAGGGGTTAATGTCCTGTGTAAATGTTGAATGGAAAGACCTGGTTTAGCCTATTTAAAACCGCTGAGCTCCAGGGGAAAATCTCGGAATGCACTGGCAGGAGTGGATGAGAACATGCCATCGCTAGTGTATTATACATTACCTGTGCCTACATGGATACCATGCTGTGTGCTGCCCTGTTTCAGGGTGTGAATATTCCCTTGCTTTTCTGAGGGGTTTATGTTTAAAATCATTTTTTATGCTTTGGATGTCTTGTAATCATGACATTACGTTTCAGTGTTTTGCTCCCCCGATTTTGTTTGTGTTTCACTTAAATGTAAATTATGCATTATATAGAGCTTCATTTTAAAGACGACTTGGTACTTTAATTATTGTAATTACGAAGAGATGTAGCCTTTATTAAAAGTTATATTTTTTAAATGAAAGCTAATATGTTTGTGTGGTTACTGTGCATTTGTGTCTGGTTGGAAGTGATTATTGCACCCTCATTTGAGAATTTGATTCACTGGGAATCAAACCCAAAATAAGCTCCACACTGAATCTGTCTATGCTCCACAGAATTGGAACACCTGTATTGGATGTCCATTTAAATAATAATACTAAAATGCTTTCTGAATACTTAGGGATACTGTTGACTCACCTTTGTGTAACTTTTACCATTCCACTCATTTACCCCAAAATCTGTGCCAAAAAAAAAAAAGAAGCTTAAGACGACAGATTTAGTTTAGCCTGCTCATGATCTTTACATTAGGGCCTTTCGCACTGCGGGAACCTTTTCATAGTACCAGAACTAATTGTGGAACTACCCACTTTTTGGCGTTTTCGCACTGCCGGAACTGGGTGCGATTTTAGTACCGGACTGCCTTTTTCGAGAACCAAATTAGCTCGGTCTAACCAGCACAACTGGTACTAATCGTGACGTAAGTAGACATTGATTGGCCAAACGCGTGCGAGAATCCCCTCCCCCGCCATGATTTAAAACACCGTGTAAACATACTGTAAACATTGTGTCAACTTATTTCGCAAGACATACTGTAAACATAGTGTCAACTTATTTCGCAAGTATGGAGAACAGCGATAGATGGACGGACGCTGAAGTGCAGGCACTTGTAGCAAATGTAGCACTGCCAGTTGGCGTTGGAGATTCTTAGTCCTGCTTTCCGTTCTTTCAGTCGCTTTACGTATACGTCGACTTTCCATGTCCATTATTGTGAAACCTGCGAGACACAACAAAAACACAGCTCCGATCACAGCATCCTCCATCCTCCTGTTGTTAATGTTCTTCTTTGTTTCTGTTGTTGAACGCCACGCACAAATGACGACGCTGTCGACCGGCTTACATCACTTCTTAGTACACACTGTCGGTGCGAATGCAACCCTTTAAATGGTACTGGGAAATGGTTTGCGCAAAATCGTCCCAGTAATTTAGTACTGTACATTTAGTTCTGGAACTAAAGCGGTGCGAAAGGCCCTATTATGAGGGCCCTGCTCTACCAGTTGATCTCAGAGTTCACTGTATTAGACTGCTCTGAGATCAGTTTTGGGGTGTGCCTTTCATCATTCTCTTATACGTGCCATTCTAACAGGAAGTTTGGTAAAGACGTCATGAATGATAGCATGAGGATGTCATAAGAGGCTCCCCGATTGGCTGTTAATCCCATCCATTAAATTGCAGGCGGGGTTCCTGCCAGTTGGGGGTAACTCTGTGGCTGTTTGTACACCATAGAAGGCTTTGTTCATGGATCATTCCCCCTGTCAGCTCCCTCCAGCCCTGCCCCAGCACCTCCATGCTTAATTAAAATCTCACCCCCTGTAGCTCCTTCCATGAGAACCCAACTCCAAGGTGAAGGCCTTTCCCAGAAAAACCCCTATTTCAAGCTTCAGATCGGCCCATTAGGAGGGAGGGGGACTCGGGCATCAGGTTGTTTTTGTCGCCATTTTGGCAGAGAGCGCGATCAGTTGCCGGAGTTCTATGTGGGAATAGTTTTATCTGGCTGCCTTCGTTCAGTATTTCAAGTGTTCGCCATAAAGTGGAGGGAGGAGGTTTTAATGGTTACATGCTTTTCTTGAGTGCCTCTCCACACTTGGACCAGGCCCTGGCCTTTACTTCTTCCCTGGGAGATGTGAGCTTTGCCAGGGCCTGGGCAGCTGGTTTTTCTTGGGGCTAATTGGATGATTAGAATGCTCCTGGAAGCACCACTGGCCCAGCATGCTCAGAGACAATGCTGCGGCATAATGAAGCACTTCAGACCCCGGTGAGAAATCCCAGCCATATTTGTTCCCATTATCAGCCTTTAATTTGCTCCCTCGTAGAAAATTAATAAATGCAGCAGTAATTTGGCCACTAGAGTCCTTTTTGCCTGCGAGCATGAGCGTGTACAAGCTCAGAGATAAGTTGGAGTGCTAAGTGTTCCCGGCATGTCTTGCGCGGATGCATCCACCGAGTGTTTTTTTTTCTCTGCATGGAATGCCAGATACAGCCTGGCAGAGATCAGAGCACGCCTGACCCTTGACTTGTCACTTCCCTTCTCCTAATTGTCCTTCATTCCAGTGAGCTCTATTTTAAAGTTTCCTGTGCTTTGATCGTAAAACCATCTAGGAAACTCTTAGCTGTATTTCCCCGAACAGCCACGACCTTCCCACCTAAATGCACCCCTTAAACCTTGGTGGAAATCGCAGGTGCCATCTGCCGCCGGAGGGCGAGTTTAACGTTGGCTGACTTCAAGTCATTTAGACAATGTCGCAATGTTAGATTGATGATATCAGTGCTCTCGTTTCCCATGGCACAAAGCGTAGCACGTGGGAGGCAGCACAGTAACCATATCAGGCAGTGTGTGCCAGGGGCTCGCTCTGAGGAGCGCTAACTGTTTCATTCATTTCATTGTGTGTGGTGGTAATTGGCATTAAGCGCTACTCTGGCGGCTTTAACCAGCTTCTGTGTGTGTGAAAGGGAGAGAAAGAGACAGCTAAAGCTGCCTTAGTTCACTTCCCAGCCAACATTAGCTCGCATGGCAGGCCAGGGCTATTGTGCTATCTCACTTTTGTTACACTTAAGAGAGGGACTCCAAACCGGTTCTGCCAAATAAAAAAAAAATGGGTCTCTGTTGATAGATTTATTTGCCAGGTAAAAACGCTCGGCTGTGAAACGCGGGAGAAACAGAAGGGTGTGTGTGTGGGAGGAGGGTTAAAGGATAAATGAGGAAGAAAAAAGAAGGAAAAGAGTGCGACAGAGACTGAGACATGGGCTATTGCCAAGAGACACATCAAAGCGCTCCCTTGATGTTTATTTTGAATGGGCACTAATGGTTTCTGAAGGCAAAGAATTGCAGCAGGAAGACGAAAAGAAAGAGCGAGAGAGACAGACAGAAGTATGGAGCCAGGCAGCAATCCTGTGAGGGCACAAATATTCTCATCTTGTGTCTCTAAAAGGAACAGCAGGGTGTGGTAATGGTGGAGATGCTAAGACCAGGTTATGATTACATCCACCCATATTCTGGGTGCACGGCTTTGAGCCTTTGCCCAATGAGCTGCGCTTGTCTTTGTTTTTGTAGTTGATCAGCCATTTATAAATGTTTTTCCTGACCCACAACTTTTTTGTTTTCGTGCCCATTCTCTTTATACTGAAATCAGCAAATTTGAAAGACATTGAACTAGCGCTAAATAAAGAAAAGTGTGCATGTTTGCATGCTTGTGGGTCCTGGAAGTAGATAAAAGGAGCCAGAAAGCATACCACATTGCTGCGGCTTCTCTGTGAATGCAGACGGTCGATGACTTTAGAATGTGTCATGTCTTTACTTGCGCTAGCGCCTCAGTTCCAGCACCCCATGATGTTTTGCCTGCTTCAGGGGAGACTTTTATGTCATATCACCTTTGAAACTCATACAAAATCTCCTGACCTATCTTTTGCCGTGCCTGTATACACCCAACTGAATCCACACAGCTGTCACTGCAGATCTATTTTTCAATCATCTTCCTTTATTTCTAGACTGGTACAAAATATGTCCTATACAGGTATTTAATTCATTTTTCACAATAGAATACTATTTTACAATCAGTGTTGGGTGTAATGCATTACCAAGTAAATAATTACTGTAATTACTTTTCTCTTAAAAAAGTAAAGTAAGGGACCATTAATTAGTTACTTCTGATGTGATTGCATTAAATACCAAATAATTGTATATTATTTATTTCAAAATAAATAAATGAATTAATAAAAGAGCAGTTTCATGTTTATCTCTGTATTGTTCAACTGCCCAAGGTTGACATATAGGAATTATAAAATAAATAGTAATACTTTTTATAAAGTGTAATTAGTGTAGTAAAAGATTTACACTGTTGAAGATGTAATTAGTAGCTAGTAATTAATTACTTACCAATTACTTTACAATATACTGCAAACTACACAGTATACACTGTTTAATACTATAAATAGCAAGTGAGTGTGCAGTAATCTGTGATGAACATTATTTAAGTGAATTTATGGCTTAATTCAAAATGACATATTAGCATTATCTGTTACATAAAGATATGGTATCATTGCAGGTGAGTGGTAAAAGGAGCCTATTTGGGAGCCAGATCCAAAAAAATAAAAAAAGAACATAGAATAAGTTGCAGTGCGTCCGAAATCACGTACTGTCTGAGTAGGTACTACATTTGAATTTGAATTTGAACTTACTTTGTGGCCGTTAAAAAAGCATGTTTCATATAGTATGAATGTGTATAGTATGGGTGCTTCTCAATATCCCTCCTCGTTTCCTCGCTCCTCCGTACTCCATCCTATGACCCGGAAACTGATCGAGCTCAGCCATCTTGTAGGACATCTCAATTCTCTAACTGCACTGCGAGGATCGAGGAGTGAGGAGGCTTCCTGAGTTGTCATGAGCGAGGATACACAGGTGTATCCTTTGGGGAAATGTTTTATCGACTAAACGTGACGCACGTATAAATTCTCCTCCCCCTTCACATCTGTCGTAATAATTTGCATTTTTTATTTTACCTTTGCCGTTTAAGTAAACCATACATGTCATTTCAACAGGGTATCTTGCTTTATTGATATTTATTATGAATGCCTTAAAGGGGTGGTTGATTGCGATTTCACTTTTTTAACGTTAGGTAGTTTGTAATGTTGCTGTTTGAGCATAAACAATATCTGCAAAGTTACGAAGCTGAAAGTTCTCTCTCTCATTCAGCTCAGCTCCGACAATGAACTGTTCCAATTATATTCTTATTTTCACATAGCTATGAGAAGCATTAAACATGGGTTGCTGTACTGTATTAAAGCTTTAATCAGGATAAAACCATACATTAAAAGCTAACATAAGCAGTAGCATTTACAACAGCGTATCTAAAAGTATGAGACAACAACAAACAAAAAATATAGGCCTACCATTAAAAGCCGTGCTTGCACAGGTTCTGCACAATCCTCTGCTTCTCAATCGGGCTCAAAATGATAAGCGATATTAACGGTCTTGTTTACAATATATCCGGAGCACATGCCGCTGAGGTGAGGGGCGGGACGTTTAGATGCGCACTAGAGGCGGTTTAGCCAATCACAACACACTGGGCTAGCTAACCAATCAGTGCCCATCACCTATTTCTGAGGGCGGGGCTTCATAAAAACAGAAAAATATCAGCTGTTTCTCAGAGAAGGGACAGAGCGTTGTGGAATAGAGGTAAATTATGTGAAAAATAATGCGTTTTTTTTTTTTAATGAAGGCATTAACACATGTTAAACTGCACGAAATTTAACAACATATGGGGAGATCTCTTTAGCGCAGCTGATGACGCTTTTAAGTGACGATTAAGTGGTCAAGAATATTCCAATGTTCATCCTTTGATTCCTCTGTTCTCATTTCCTTTCCTTGCATACTTCCCTCGTATCCTAAGGGGGTGGCGCTAAGATGCGAGGTAAGGAAGCGAGGATGCACAAATAAGAATTGAGAAGCTATATAGAGGTAATACTATACTATATAGTAGGTAAGTATTTGGATGCAGTGTTGGTTAATTTTTGTTTCATATGGCGCAAGGAAAATGGAAGTCAAGTTGAGCACATTATGGGATACAGTATTCCAAGCAATGTGCTCTGTTGTATTCTGCAAATTTTTTCAAATGTTGTAAGCCACCCTTATATTCCATTCATACAGAAGATCTGCATACTATGCACAGTATACATGCCATATGTGCAGAAACAGTATGTTTTTATGATATTCCAAACAAAGCCTCAACATATGGGCAGATATATAGATGTTTGTGCTAAATAATTGTTTTGAACTCATTTAGTTTTTTGTTATTAAAAATAAAAGAAAAATAATAATAAGCACAACATCTTTTGTAAGTACTTTTAAAAAGTTAAAACTATTAATGCTAACAGGAGACAGATCCCTCCCCAAAATGCTATTTAACAGCTGTCTCTTAGAGCCCCTGATTGAGTGGATAGCTTCAGAACAATTCTTATACTGCCTTTTATATTGAAAGGTCATCACAATATTGTTAAAATACCACTTTCTTCGCTTTCATCATGAAAGGTCACACTGTATACCCGAAGATCCCCTTGGAGTCTTTAAAGGTGAGCGACTGTGCCTGCCGCCATTGTTGAGTCAAGCGCTCGCTTGAGCAAGTATTTCTTCATTTAAGACTTCAGGAGAAAACTGTCTTTTTTGAAACCGAGGTTCAGGGGTAGCAACAATTTTATTTGTAACCTGCATAGTATGTAAACTTTAATACAGGGCAAACAGCTTTGTGCTCAAGTGCTTAAGTCAAAGGTAAAGAGTATATATAAGCTTGTATGATCCCAAAATTCCTAAAATTCCCACATTATCTCTTCTACCCTGTTCATTTTAAGGTCTTCATAAACTCAGGCGATACACCAAGCCTATCAAAATGATATACACCTTTGTGTTTCATACCATCCGCAAACCTTTTCATGGCACATTAATAACAAATGTGATCTTTCTTGTCCACCCTCTCTGAATTAGGCATCACAGCATCTCTGTATGGCTGGCTTGAGTGAAGGTACCTCAATATATGGCCTCCTCCTCTTCTTGCATTGTGCTCAATCATAACGTCTCCTTCCACTGTGAATAGGATGGACAGAGGATAAAACAGCACAGGGTACAAAAAGTTATCTGGGATGCTCTGCCTCAAAACATTATGTTTGCCATGTAAAGTTTGTCTTATGCTTTTAGTGCCCAGCTTCAGTTAAATGTGAAATCAGTTCTCTTTCAGCCAATGCCTGTTTACGTCCCTCGGCTGAAAGATCTGTGCGATTGTTGTCCATTGTCATTTCCTCTTATTGTTTCGCCTTTGTTCTCATGACCTAATTTTTGTTGGTTTTTATTGCTTTTTTATCTTTCTCTCTCTGCTCTGCAAGGGTATGGGTACACGGTTGAGGGGTCACAGGCTTAGAGGGGAAGAGTACATGTGCACATTTTTATGGCTAACCACATGTGTTTTTAGATATTTGGGCCTCTATTTCTCATGGAAAGGCAGTTGGGGGTAGTGTGGGTTCGGGATGGGTTACGGGTAGGTTGGGGGATACTGGTGGGGGGGTAGCTGGTGTGGGAGAGAAAAACATATGGTTCTTGTTTGAAGGGTTAAGATGAAGCAGCCATGTTTCTTCCATGTGAAGTGCAACGGAAATCCAAACATCCCCTCAATGATTAAACAGTATGATTTCTGTGACGCCCCCATTGGAGAAACAACAAAATACACAATCATGTGATGCCTGCATGGCTGCATAAACACAATAATGTGTAGGGTACAGGGGGAAGGAGATGCAACTTTCTTAGTATGTGGAAACCATCAGTGATTAAGAGATTTGTAAGCCTTCCAATAACCCTCTTGGCCCTCATGTGGCCATATTTCACAACTGGCAATCCACCGGCCATAACGGACACTGCAGACTGGGCACTTGGGAGCCTTAAAATATAAAAATCTAAAGTAAGCTAGAGACAGTGCTTCCGGTGTTGGAATCTCAAACCTTTGACAATCATGTATCCCCAGCTTCCATTGCTTGGTCGAACAGCTACTTCCACACCAAACTCATGCTATTGGCAAAGCCAGAATTTGGCATGTCGAACTGCTCAAAGAAAAAATGCTGAAAGTTCTACAAAGGCACACTGTTTACATAGAAATGGCTTTCTTATAATTATATCTGCACATTAAACTGGGATAGGAAAAAGCATTTTAGCATCCAACACATCTCCTTTAATTAATCAAGTCATATGAGAAAACTGTCTTCGATTGGGAAAATGAGGGAAACTAAGAAAATTTCCCTAATTACATATTCTTCCATCTAACCTTGGGTTGTGTTTTCTTTCTTATTCAAAGACTATATCTATCTTGAACACCCCACTTTGGTACATTCAGACAATTACAGCACAGACTCCTTGATGGGTTACTGGAGTTTCTCTTTGGATGGTTATGTTTATAGTGTGTGAGGTAATGTGGAAGATTGTTCCAAACTTCTCCTGCACCAGCATTCCATCAGACTGCTCTTCTGCTGGCTTGGAATCAGAAGCAGGACCAGCAGGATTCTGCGGCACTGATCAACCACTCCCATCACTACTGTGTCCAGACCTGCCGCTGAGAGCAGCCGGCTTGGAGAGAGATCACACGATCCTTCTCACCTCGCATGAGGAGTTCTTTACAGAGTGAATGCTCTGGTACACAAAGGGAGAGAAAGTGAGACGGGGCAAGATTTGCGAGGGTGATCAATGCTCAGAAATGTCTAGAGCTGGATAGTGATTTGAAGAGAATGCAAGACCCAAAGGCGCCGGAAGAATGAGGCGGAGATAAAGGGATAGGCACTGGGTGTAAGGACGACCTATTTGCAGAGGAAGTGATATCTTGCTAGGATTATGATAATGGTTAGTAGCGGGAGAGAAAGACCCCCCGCCCCCCCCAAATGTGGAAAAATTAGCCATTTTGCTCAGTTCTCATTAGTGGGCTGGTGTAAACAAACCAAGTACTTATGCCAGCGTTTGATCTTGTGAACTGTAAAATCTTCCTAGCAAAAACAGGAAAATTAGCCCTCGCATTTGGAGGCAGGAGGGGCTGAGTGACAAAAGCTAGTGAGAAGATTTTTTCAGCAGCCTTGAATGTTGTTGCCTTTGACTAAGTTTCCTCTTTGAGCTAAGGTCTATGTTATGATTTTAATGTTCATGCAGCTGAGCTCTATTATACTAGACCAAGCCTCTACAATCAGTAATGAAACTGTTAATCCCTAATTAATAGTTATTGGAAGTCTCAATAATTTTACTGTTTGATAAAGTAAGGGTCATTACTTCTGTTGATCATACATAGAATTAAAAGAATTTGAACAAACCCCTAACACTAAATAAGAAACTTTGACATGTTGCTTGTTTGTGCTACAGACATGAATGATAAAACAAACTGTACTGGAACTCAAAACCTGCTTGTCTTCAACCAGGAACCTCTTACGAAAATGAACCATGGTTTTATTGTAGTAGAAGCGTAGTAATCATGTTTTTTTTTTGGCGTATTTATTACCATTTTTATAACCACAGTTTTACTACAAATACCATGGTTAAACTATGGTTAGTATAGCAAAACCATTTGTGGTTTAACTATAGTAACCATGTTTTTATTTTATGTTTTTTTAATATTATTTTTGTAGTAAAAACATTGTTAATTTTCATAAGTGACAGATATCCTGACCAATAATCAATAATCAGTATCAAGTACACCCAGACACAGTTGTAATATATAGTCCATATTTATGTATATGCATATGTATATAATTATGTATATACACATAAATGTTTTTGTATAAATATGTAATAAAGGAATTACACATTTTTCACAGTAAGCATCATGTTGAGGAACAAACCCACTATAATTTTACAAAAAAAACTACGAAATGTAGTTTTAAGAGTTTTTTTAGGCGACAATGTTGTTGTTTAAACTTCAAATATGTGATTTGTTTTTAAAGATAAGCAACGTTTTGAAAATATTTATAAAAAATTCGCTTCGAAGTTTTCAAAAATGTGAGCTCCAGGGCGTCAGCGGCCATTTAGTGCTCATAAACCCATCGAGAGCAGCCTTACCTCGGCCAGATCTTCTGGAATTTGCCGCTGGCTCTTATGTCTCTATAGTGGTTAAACATCAGGTATAATTCATTTTGGGTAAATCTAACAGGCAGTTTGGTCGCATTAATGTATTATTTGTTCCAGAGCAAATAATCTTGCCTGAGGGCAAAGTTTCATAACTTAATATTTTTATATAACTATAATGTTGTATCAGAGTGCTGCCTTTGTGCTTTTGACTGAATTGCTTAGCAACTTTTATAATAGCTATTTTTTAATTATTAAATATTATGTTTCCATAAATAATATTTTATATAAATAGTAGTATTTAGGACTTGATCTTGAGAGAAACGGTCTCTGTCTCTGTGTCTCTGTCTATGTCTAGTCTTTGTTCGGTTCTCAAGTCAGTAGATATCTGTGCAGATGATCTGAGAGACACATCTCTCTGTGTCTGAGAGATGTTCACAAATAACATGACAGATTACGAGTTCTGGCACAAGATTTAGCACAAATTAGAAGGAAAAGTTAATGGAGACTCGGATGTGGCCTTTTTTTTTTTTTACTTAGGCCAGTAAGCAACCACTTAGCAACAGCCCAGAAGCAAATACTTAGCTGAGCCGGGAGCACTGGCAACCCTAGCATTGTTACAGTAAGCTCTGCATGGAAAAAAAAGCTGACAACAGCTGACAACTTCAGAAAATGTCAAAATGTAGTTGTTCTCTGTGATTCTAAAATTGAGACTAGGCTACTTCATAAACACGATGGCGTGATAGTGAAGGCGAGACCTTTCAGATTATCTTCATTTCGTAAAGTTATCTGCCTGTATTAATGGGACATAATGAGCTTGATTTTGAAGCTCCAGACAGCAACAGACATGGCAAAGGACAATGACCTAGAACATCAAAACGCCACACATCTCTCTCTGTTAGGTTTGAAGAGTTGAGCTACCTTTGAACATTTGTTGTTTGGCTCGAAAGGAAGATGTCAAAGGGAGGAATCTTAACTATGAGGCTTTGCCGCAGCCTTGAAGATGTTGAAATTAGTGTTTAAAAAGATTTCAAAGCATAATGCACACAAAGAGAAGAGGCCTGAAATGTCGGTACTCTGGTGTAAAAAGAAAGATCCTAGATGAGAGATACATGAGGCTGACTTTGGTGTCACTTCAAAGGCTTCCTTCACAGGCACACAAGCTAATCGCAAGATATGAAGATCTCTGAGTCTGTGTGACCCTGACCAGCTGGGGAACCAGGGACAAAGCTTTGTGTGTGTGTGTGTTTGTGTGTG
>NW_015547644.1:140981-147707 GCF_001515605.1 Sinocyclocheilus anshuiensis
TGTGTGTGTGTGTGTGTGTGTGTGTGATTTAAGAGGTATTCTTTGTATAAGCGCTTTTCTCCCTTGTTAAACTTTTTAAATAGTTGGTCTTTTTAGCTTCTTTAAGGCAAAGCATGGCAGACTTTCTTTGCTCTAACTCTACCTGCCTGTATCAGGCTGCCACAGCCAATGGCTGAGGAACATGTACTGGCAACACATTAAAAGAGTAATTTCATTACTCCTAATTGGACTCCTAATAGGATTGACACTCTCCTTTTTCTCCAATGCAATGTCTGACCAGAGAGCTCTCACTCACTATATAGGCCTACTTGGCTATGCTTTGAAGAAGATCTGTCAAGGATGAAGACCTCTTACTGTGATCACAATTTTAAGGGAAATTAAATTCTCATGAGCCTAGGTAATATCTCGTGCAGTCCTGCTGTGTTTAACCAATAATGTTTTATCAACATTTTTCAGATAAACACCCCTTTGGGTCTTTGCATTTAGTTAAAAACGAATAGTTTAACATTTGTTTGAGACAGAAGCGAAGGTAAAGAAATCTGAAGCAGCTGGAAGATGTCGCATTTTAATGCTGACTTGTGAGTGATTCTGATGAGCTGTCGGTCAATGAAAAACAGTCCCATGTTCTCTGTCGCTCTACTGGAATGAGAACTTTCTGTTGGAACCCAGTTTGATGACTGCATGCTCTAACCTCAATTCTAAACAGGTCCATGAGCTCATGGCTCTTTCATTATTTGTCCACTAAGATAAAACAGAAAGGTTGGAGGCAGAATTCCACGTCTTAGCAATTGCAGGTGTCTTTTCTGCTGTGTGTAATTGCAATTTCATTAAAACTTCATTTGCAATAACCCACCAGGACCAGGACTGCACAGCTTTTCTCTCTGCTCTTTTCGGGTTCTGGCGTCTTTATCCACATGAGCTTGCTGGCCATAAAGAGAGCAGTCTGCTTCCTGTTCTTTAAAGTCCATCAAGCAGGATGCTGCTGAAAGGGACTGAGCTTCACTGTTTGTTCTCTTCTCTCAAATGTCACATGGGACAGGAAGGAGTGATTGTGTCAAAGGGTTGGAAAAGCAAAAAGGACAAGTAAAAAGGGGATCAGTGCTTTTGTGCAATGGCTAATTAAAGGTGCACTTAGTATTTACTTTTTAGTATTTAAAATTTTTTAAGGGTCAAGCGCTCTAGGTGTGTAGACACCTATTGTATCTGTTGCTATTCTATCTATACACCTATTGTGCTAATCGTCAGATTCTCTCTGTGATCAGAAGTCGTGAAATTTTCAGTGCTTTTGTGAAATGGCTAATAAAGGTGCACTTAGTATTTACTTTTTAGTATTTACAATTTTTTAAGGGTCAAGCGCTCTAGGTGTGTAGACACCTATTGTATCTGTTGCTATTCTATCTATACACCTATTGTGCTAATCGTCAGATTCTCTCTGTGATCAGAAGTCGTGAAATTTCAGTTATAATCATGACAGCTTTTGCATTTCTGTCTCAAAAACTTCACTGCCACCAGCAGCTTAAATTTCCAAGTTTCAGCTTTAATCTAAAAAATTTGTCATTTTTGAATAACTGATTCAAAGTCACGAGTGTGGTCTCTTTAGATTCCTTAGGTCACACAGAGTACAGCGATGTCGACTGCTGCTTTTAATCCCTCTGGAATGTCCTGCTCCATAACAGGGCCTAAAATCAGACAAAGACCTGAACCTACAACTGGGGGTAACACATTACAAGTAACGTGAGTTACAGTATCAGATTACTTTTTTCAAATAACTAGTAAAGTAACGCATTATTTTAAAATCAAGTAAGTATCTTTGTTTTCTCATTTATTCACTGACACCTCTCCTGTCCCCGTGTTGAGAGAAATTGGGAGTGAGGTGCAGAGGCACTTACTTTAGCCTGAGGCTTGTTAATTTCACTTTTGGTGTGAAAGGGCCTTTACAATTCCCAAAAATATAATTTTGAGTGACAAAATTATATTATAATGCAAAAATTACGTAATGCATTACTTTCCTTAAAAAGTGACTTAAGTAACACAATTAGTTACTTTTTTATTGGGTCATGCAATATTATAATGCACTACTTTTAAAAGTAACTTTTGCATTGGTGCAGTTGCAATATCTCTCACCTGGTTTGCATCATATATTCGGCATTGTTCAAGTCAAGGCAAGTCACCATTATTTATATAGCACTTTTACAATGTAGATTGTGTCGAAGTAGCTTTACAGTATAAAACAGGGAAATAGTGTGTCGAAGGATCCAAACTCCATTGTTCTCCTCTGGCCAGACGAAACCAGCAGTTTAATTCAGGCTGCAACAGAGTCAGATTGTTCAGCATTATATATTACAGCATTTCACTTCCTCGCATGCTTAACACAAAAGTATTGGATTTCTGACAGAAAGAATCTGGGTCTTTCTCTTGCAGTCCCATAGTGGCAGTTGCATCAATAACATAATGCAACGTTTTTTTATAAATGAAGGAACAAGTCAGAATTATTGTCTGAGGTAAGTATGTGTCACAGCTTTGGTTGTTAAACATTATATACTAGATGATATTTTCATATGATATTAATATCTGGGTCACCGAAATGCAAAGTAAAGACTTGGCTTTTCTAAGAATGCAATTAAACAGGATATTGGGCAGGTGATCTTTCTTGCATTTTCATCATTTTGATCAGAGGTTCTAAAGAATAACACGGTATAACCGCATGCAGTCACGATTTTCTAAAAACAGTAGCTTTGCAAAAATGAGTGTACGGCTCTTCCTTCTTTGAAGACACACTTCAAAGGCTCTATATTTCCTGCTAAACAATAATGAGATGGGGGGAAAAATGTGATACAAAGAAACAGCATGTAGATGGAATACAGACACGTCGTGTTTTTTACTGGTGGCTGATAGACTTCTGTAAATCTGATAGGGTGCCCTGGGCCGCTGCCGTATGAAAGCCGCCTCTGTTCAAGGCGGTTGCCAGTTTTGCTGAAGATGCCGGTTGGTGTATGAGAGATAAGACACCTCGCTGGGATAATAACGCCTCTGAAGTCTTACTGGCTATTCAGTTTGACACTAGTGTCACACTTACATATAAATTAGCATTCGCTTTTCAAAGGCCGTCTAATCTTCTGCTTTCATGTCTTTGCCAAAGTTATGGAGCTGACAGCCCTCTGTGAGTGGAAATGACATCTTCAACAACATGACCAAACAGAATGACAAACTGGACTTGTCTTAATCATAACATTTTCTTCTATTTCTGCTGGCATTGTTTGGAGCTCGGAGGCTCATTTGAGGTTAATGTACAGCTGTCTTTAAAGGCAGCTTCCTTGTGATGAAGTTTTAATAGGCCTGTGACACACATTGTTTAGCAGATGGTTTGTGTTTTCCAAAGCATGTTCCCCCCTTGACTCACAAACGTTTGTTGTGGGAAGGGTATCTGACCCATATTTACCTTCAGTGTATTTTTACAGGAAAACTTCTGCCCTGTCCATACCAACAAAGCAAATATGCAAATACCTTTATCCTGCTGAGCTGCACAACATACTATAGTACAGCTGCAGGACAGAGGCAATTCCATATGTTTATTTATTATTATCTATTTATAAAAATTGCCAGTGCATGATTGGAAATGCTAAAATAAATATGTTCAAAACACCTTAGCCATCTTCAAGATGTGGCTAAAAACACATCTCTTCCATCTTTATTTGACCCTCTAACTCTAGCACTCTCTATTCTAATTCTAGAATAATTCTAATTCTATAATTATTTTTCTTTGTCAAAAAACTTGCCCCTTTTAGACTTGCACTCTATTCATTTACTAACTGCTTGTTTTCTTTAAAAAAAAACTAACACTTGCTTCTCTATTCTTTTTGTATTCTATCTATTTGTTTTTTTTTAATTTATTATGCAATTTAACAAAAGCAAAAAGGCCTCTAACACTCGCTTGCTCTATTCCTTTTGTATTCTACCTGTTTTCTTTTTATTTATTATATGATTAAAAAAAAAAACTTGCTACGTGTACTGCATTAAGCTAACTGAGACTTGTCATAGCACTTGCATATCATTGCTCTTTTGTTGATTTTGATTGCTTCCATTGTCCTCATTTGTAAGTCGCTTTGGATAAAAGCATCTGCTAAATGACTAAATGTAAATGTAAATATAGAGCAAATGTTTCCCCTTAGAAAAGTCCCTAGTAATCTCGGTGCCCTGTCGAATTTCAGAAGTGATCTCAACAATGCCAAGATTTACAAAGTCAGCCTCAAAAGATTTATCTCAACATGAACTGAAAGAGTTCTCAGAAAATTATCCTAGCTATGCTGTCCACGCCTTCCAAACTGTAAGTCTCTAAGTCTCATCTGTGTCTATTGTTTTCTTAAAAAAATTTGGGGGGAAGATCTGAGACAAAGTTTAGTTGTACACAAGAGGAAGCTCACTTTCTCTTTGCTCCCATCTGCCACTGCAGGATGAACAGTGGTACCATGGGTGAGCTCATCGAAACACTTGATGCACACGGAAGGGTCTCGCTAATTTCCTGTGACGGGTCACTTTGCTCACTCAAATGGAGTCGTTTTGTTTGGCTTTCCTGCAAGCGAGAGAGTAATGGTGGGGTGGGGGTGGGGTGGCTGTGGCGACAGGCCGCTCTGATGAAAGCGATCTGGCGTCCTGTGCCAGCTTGGAGCCCTGCAACTGATTAAAAATGCTAATGTGCCCTGTTGTGCTTTGATGTCAGGGCAAACAATGCCATGGAAAGTTATGGCTAGACGTTGTAATCCTTTATTCAGGAGGGCACGGTGATGCCCAGCTGAGTGTCGTGACAGTCGAAATCAATCATGGCCCAGCCGTCTGTGGCTCCCCCGCTGAGCCCGCACACACTTTAATTAGATGCCATCCAAACCATCAGCCTTACACACCATATGCAGACAGAACCAGTGCTTTTATCACTTCATATATAAGCCCCATCACTAGTACCATGTGGCACACATACAGCAGCACCAAAACGTATTTTGAAACTTAAGCCCCATTTAAAAATGCCATTGTCAAATGTCATTATATCTAAGTGTATAATATATACATGTAATAAATATGTATGTATATCAACTCAATACGAGCAGCTGAGCCCTTAGCCATCTTCAAGAATCGACTAAAAACACATCTCTTCCATCTTTATTTGACCCTCTAACTCTAGCACTGTCTATTCTAATTCTATTCTTAAAAAAAAAAACTTGCCCCTTTTAGACTCGCACTTTTTTCATTTACTAACTGCTTGTTTTCTTAAAAAAAAAAAACCCTAACACTAGCTTCTCTATTCTTTTTGTAGTTTATTTGTTTTCTTTTTATTTATTATGCAATTAACAAAAAGCAAAAAAGGTCTCTAACACTAGCTTGCTCTATTCTTTTTCTATTCTATCTGTTTCCTTTTTATTTATTATATAATAGTAAAAAAAACTTTGCTACGTGTACTGCGTAAGACAGGTTAGTAATGAGCTAAAATATTTATAATACACAAAATTCAGAAAACGGCAGCTATTTGTCTGTTAGTTTTGTTGTGATAAACATTGCTGCGTGTAATGCAGTACAAGTAACGCGAGTTACATAATCAGATTACTTTTTTTAAGTAACTAGTAAAGTAATGCATTACTTTTCAATTTACAAGAAAGTATCTGTTACTTTCTCAAATAAGCAATGACAGTTACTTTCTTTTCCCATTTATTGACAGAACATGCATTTACTCATCTCACTTCCTCAAAAACACATTTAGTATTCCTCAAAATGAGTAAAAAGCAATGAAATGCAAACTCAGAATATGCTGCAAACCTGCAATAATTAAATATATTAAATAGCACAAATATCCTTTATGTATTTAATCTAATTTTATGAACTCATGTCTTCGCTGCTGACCTTCGATGATCCGATTGCTTTTTGCCAAAATAGAACATAGAAGTTTTTTATTAAAAACAAATAAGCAAGCCCAGCCCAGATGAGAAAAAGTAACACAAAAGTAAAGTAACGCATTATTTTACATAAAAAGTAACTCAGTAAGTTACTTTTTTAAGGAGCAATATGTCTATATGTATATTATGTATAATTAAACAGTCTATATCTATATTTAAGTTTTGAGTTAGGGAACAAAGTTTGCTAGAGCTCTGAAGTCTCTGTCATTCCCCTCATCTGATGGAACCAAAATAGTCAAGGCCCAGTCACACATATTGAGAGAAGTTCAGAGATCGGTGTAAAATATCTCTTTATCATGCAGCACCAGCACAGCTCTTCAGCACTGCTGTTGGAATAACAGCTCGTCCACTCGGCTCAGAATAACTCAACACTGCTCTGTGTTCAGGTAGCAGTGTAGTGCTGTGACGGCAGACGACACACATCTCTGAAGCAGGTTTCATGACACACACACTGATGATAGGCTGCAGCTGGAGGATCGGCTGGCTGAGAACAATTCATCACCTTTTTTCTCTTGGACACAAAATTCCAGTTCCTATGAACAAAGGGAGTGAGTTACAGGTAAACAAACAGAGAGACTTGAGATTGCTGGATGTGCTTAAATTCATCATGAAACCAGCTCGAGGGGGTGGTGGTGCCCCCTTTCCCCCCCTCACAACTTAAACACTCAAAACTTAAATAACAATGTTTCTAAGGACAGATTTTATATATATATATTTTTTTTTTGGACTGATTGATTGCAGGCCTCATTGATCTGAGCTTATTCACCTTATTATTTTTTTTTTTTTA
>NW_015547644.1:148003-179582 GCF_001515605.1 Sinocyclocheilus anshuiensis
TATATATATATATATATATATATATTACAAATTATATAAATAATAATAATAAGCATTGAAATTATTCACCAACATAAGTACATGTATAAAATTATATACCTCAGGTAAATAAATACATTTAATAAAATAAATAAGCAATAAAAGTTTAGCAGATTTCAAGTGCACAGTGTCAGAATCTAAACACATTTAGAAAATTTACCATTTATTTCTCCCCACCACTCGCTTCCTGAAAAAAAAAAACCCTTGCTCTGTATTCACTTCATGTCAAAATTATTTTATTTCCACATGTGAACAGAGCACTTTTCCAGACACGTGTTTTTTGTTTTTCAAATGCAGCCATGGTAACAAACCCAACACTTTGATGCCATCATTCCCTTTTTAAAATCTACGACTTCAATACTATACACTGAATATTTAATCACCTTCACAGTGATCAAGGCTCACCAAGGATCCTCAGTGGGGCCAATCCAATGACCTCTCTAAACCATCCAGTTGGTTGTAGCGGCAGGCCATGGGTGGGGACTTATTCAAAGCAGAGTTTCTTAGAATTCCTCATTGACGGGAAATGGTAGTAATCCAGTCCGGGTAAGCAGCAGAGTTCAATGGGTTGCCCACGCCTCTCACCAGCAGACATAATGTGATCTTGCTTATTGTGGCACACATGCAGCCATCTAAGATCATCATCACAACTAATGGTATCACAGACCAGTTATTGCTCCATTTCCCATCGATAAACGTCTTTTAGAGTTAAATTCAATTTACGGGATTTAATTCAGATAGGATGGTGATTCATGCTTTTGATTGATAATGATATGATTATTTTAAATATTTCACATGGAATAGTTCTGAGGGTACTTCAGTAAAGCATAACTTAAAACTCATGAAGTAAAAAAAAAGTTTTAATGAAAAATGTTTTAATTTCAAATAGTAATTATAAAATTTTAAAATAGTAATCAATAAATAGCAATTTAAAGTCAGCATGAAACAGAATACACAATCATCTTTTCTTCCTTATTGTGACGTTTATTTGAGTGAAATGATTTCTCGATCAAAAAAAAAATGTAGGGCAGGACACTTTTGTCCTTCTGGAATTGATTGGATTGTTGTTGTTCGATTAAGTTGTTGGAGATGGAGAGTTGAGGCATGTTTGGCCTTATTGCCCAGCCCTCGTGCTCGTGTATTCAAACTTAAAAATAAAGGTGCTTCACGATGCCATAGAAGAACCTTTTTGTCTAAATGGTTCCATAAAGAACCTTTAACATCTGAAGAACTATAAAAAATTATTCAAATTATAAAAAGATAAGAAAGAGATGGTTCTTTAAAGAACCTTTAACTGAATAGTTCTTTGTGGAACCAAAAATGGTTCTTCTATGGCATCGCTGTGAGTTTGTGTCATCAAGGAAGAGATGCTGTTGCAAGGGGATGGAAGGGAACATTAATTTTTTTGTTTGTTTTTTGATTAAAGATAAGGATGGAACATGCATTTTAAAAACATAAGATGGAGAAATCATTAATAATAAACTATTCTTATTTTCTACAGCCCTGATTTAAGTTCAGTTCTGAAAAAATCTAGTAAGCTCTTTGCTCTCTGCTGTCTACGGCAACATAAGTGATTGATCTAAAATGCTCTTTCTAGGCAGCAACCCGCACAACACAAAAATAGCACTGTTCACATGAAGCACACAAGAGACTTGACTCACAATTGATTCCAATAGTTTGATGTTAGCATGTTGCTAAGCTAACAACACAATACTCACTTAAGCTCAAGTAGTACACAGTGCATACAAATACTAGGTAAAATAGTCCATTTTTATATTTGTATCAATACTTTTCAGTATTTAATTAAATATTTTTACAGTCAATATTTCTCACGATTTGTCATGCAGATTTTTTCATGGAGCTTGTTGTAATACATCCGGGATTGAGATAATGAAACTTTGATGCCTTAAAATACTGTCTAGGCAGCTCACCAGGGTTTGAAACAGAGCTTTTCAAGTCCACTCATTTGTCTGATGTCTGATGATCAATAAAATGCCGGTAACAGTGAAGAGTTTCAGCAAGCATAAAATCATAAACTTTACATTCTATTTATATGCAAGAATTGAATCTCTTGTGTGGGGTCTGTGCTGAAATGACGAAAGTTTCATTGTCGTTCGTATAACTAATATATACGCACGTCACATGGATGCCTACTCATGTCTGTTGCATGTTTCTGTTGTTTTACTCGTCTCTCTGTCAAGCAGTGTAATCTCACCCCATCTGCCTCTCTCACCTCTGTACACTGACTCAGGGTGTCCACTTACACAATGCATTGTTCTCTTATCCTGTACTGAGGGCAACTGGCACAAGCACACACCTGCGGCCAACAATGCGGCCCTTATTCTCCTCAAGGATGAGCTGCTGCTTGGATAACTCATACTTCTGCTATTTAAGGAGACAGATCCTCGGGTGAAAAGTAATAAAGAAAGCAAAAAAATAGAAAACAGGAATTAAAATGGTCTGTTCCTAAAAGCTGAAAGGTGTATCAATCAAACATATCAAAATAAAAAATACTTCCAAGTTACTATAATGTATTGGTTTGTACTATAATGTTATTGGTGCACTATTGGTTTCCTGCTGGGGAAGTGGTGGAAGGTTTTTTATGGTGTCTAGCTGGTCCAAAATAGTAATTTATGGTCATTATTTTGACCAAAATCCGCGCCAATGTTCAGATTTGTAAAAACGGTCTCAGAGTACTGCAGGAATTTGTACATCTAAAGCAATTCTTTCCGCTCGCCATTCTCAAGTAAGGATTGGGACATTGACTGGTGCTCTTTTATATGCTAATGATATTAATTAGAGGGCGCTTACAAGCGAATCTGAAAAAAAAAAAATCTGAAAGCATTCATCTGCGCACAACATTTGCACAAGATCAAGATCATTATCTATAAAATCATTTATAGATTTCACATCTGGAACAGAGGCCTGTGCATATTTTTTGTGCGTACGTTCTTTTCTCTGAATCACACATACGCACATTTCAGAACTGAGTCAGTGAGCCTTTCCAGGGCCGTGTTTCCCAAAAGCATCGTAAGCTTAAGTTGATTGTAGCTCCATTGGTTTCAATGGGTCTACGATGTACTTAAACTTACGATGCCATCGTAAACTTACGTTGATTAGTGAACCAAAGAACCGGCTTGAAATGAAAGAATCAAAAGTATAGGCAGAGTTGAAAGTCAGCTTTTTGGTCATTTCTGACTCAAAAGGAACAGATGAGCCAGTTTAACTAATTGTAAAAATTTTCAGTGGATTTGCTGTGTGTCGTGACGTTAATGGCAGTAACCAAATAAAGTTCCAAACCAAATAAACCTATAAATCATTTTTCTTTTATAATTTTCAATGAGAATTAGAAGTATGAAATTTACACAATTACGAACTGTCAGAAAATACTGATTTGCAGAAATTAATTGCTATTCTCATCACTATTTGGCAGGATACAGTGGCTTTGAATGTGGCCCATCCAAGGTTTTAGAGCCCAAACTTAAAAGAAGCCAAGCGTGTTTTATTGAAGTAAGCCAATCTATAATAAACAAAACTTTCTACATTGCAAACACACAAATTGGATTCAGTAGCCATCAAAACAACAGCAAGAACAGCAGAGTGCAAAAGAGAATTTGTTTATCATAATGGGACCATTCCAGTGTGTAGCGTAAAGACATGGATGAAGAGAGTCCTCCATTTTCACAACAGCATGATCAACTGGAAATGTAGGCTGCAAGTGTTTTTAGGCAGCCTGACCGCTGGATTATGGCATTTCATGATTATATTGGAGCTTGCTAAAATGAGGCTGAGCCTTTCCCCCTTTCGGAGGCGCCGGCCGTCAGACAAAACAGAACTCCCCATGGGTATGACATCATTGCCAAATAACATGTTTGCATGGAATCTCCCTTGATGTCTCCGCTCGCTGCGGGATTAAAGCGACTGAATGAAAGACAGAGGGGAAAAACGCACAGATGCATCTTCAGAGCGGCCAGAGCTTCAAATAAACCTCACACGTCCCAGCAGCCACCCAAAGATACTGTCACATGATAATGACGTCAAAAACAGCCAGCCATGATTGGCTCCATATGGGCCTCAAAAAACATTTCCAAAATGATGGGAACGGGCTGCCCATGTTGGTGACAGAGGTTGTGTGCAGATATATATATGGTTGTGTATGGTACTTGTGTCGCTGAGGAGTGTTTTAGGCTAAATATTAATATGAAATTAATTGAGATAAAAAGTGGGGTAGTCAAGCATCACTGTTATTATTGGTCATACTTAAGGCTGTGATTAAACTTTACTGCACATTCTGCACCACCAAGGAATGATGTCTCAAACTGTTCAGCTTCTTGTGCCTGTTTTTTGACAGGTTCAATAATAAAACAATTGCATGAGGAGTATATGTTGAGAATGCATCTCATGCTATACACCCGTCGAATGCCTTATTGCGATTGGTCATGCCAGCACTTTCCTCTGGATCTTCTGTTCCATGAGTTTCAGTCATGCTGCTGTTGAGACAGACTCGCAGCACATTAGATGCAGCTATTCCAGGAATGCAGGTACATGCTTTGAGCGCAACACAGTGAAACTGACCTCCTCAAGATGAGCTGCTGAATACAACAAGAGAGAGTAAAAAAAGTTTTATTCTCATCTTGTTTTTCATCCAGGGTTTATTCACTGATTGTTCTTTTATATTCAAATTCGGACATTTCCTGAAGTTTTTTTTTAGATTTATATTTTTTATAATATTGCAAGAATGCCAATACTGAATGATCGTTTTGTTTTAATGAATGACAAGGTAAGAATTTGACTTGTCAAGCATTTTATAGTGACATAAATGTTAACACTGTCCTGTATGTCATATTACAGACAAACAAAGAGAATATTTTTAAAGTGTTCTTTTCAGGCTGGCTGGATCTTATATACAATAAGTGATTCTGATGCTTAATACACTCTTGTCTTCTCGCATACACCATGCCTATGTGGTAGTTTGCAAAGGCTGTGTGCTTCTTTTCAAATAGGGAGGACAGGAAGAGACATTTGATAGTCTAGTCAAGTCACATTTATTTATATAGCGCTTTATACAATACAGGCTGTTTTAAAGCAGCCTCACAGTAATAAACAGGAAAACAACAGTGTCAACTTTAGAGGGATAACCATCACTGATCTGGGCTTCATGGCAAGAGTGGCCAGATGCAAAAAAACACCCAAAAGTCTTTCAGACTCTGAAAAACAGGATGGCTTGGGCTGATGAACCTCATTTTCAAGCATCATGTCTTGGGGAAACCAGGCACTGCTCATCACTTGCGCAATACCATCTCAACAGTGAAGTTGTGAAGGCGATGGTAGCCTCATTATGGGTGTTTTTAAGTGCCATGGACTGTGGAACTGGTCAGGGTAGAAGAAAGGCTGGATGCAGCAAAATACAGAAATATCTTTAATGAGAACCTGGTCCAAAACACTCAAGACCTCAGACTGGACCATGACAATGATCCTAAGAACACTGGGTGCAAAAGTGACTTAGGAGAAGCTCTGTGAATGTTCTTGAGTTGACTAGCCACAGCCTTAATTAGAACCTGGTCCAAAACACTCAAGACCTCAGACTGGACCGAAGGGTCACCTTCTAACAGGACAATGATCCTAAGAACACTGGGTGCAAAAGTGACTTAGGAGAAGCTCTGTGAATGTTCTTGAGTTGACTAGCCACAGCCTTAATTGAACCCAATCAAACATCTCTGAAGAACCCTGAAAATGGTTGTCTTTATCCAACTTGACAAAGCTTGAGAGGATCTATGAATAAGAGTGACAGAAAATCCACTAAATCCAGATGTGCAAAGCTTGTCGCATCATACCCCAAAAGACTTGAGGCTGTAGTCACAACCAAAGGTACTGCAACTAAGTACTGAATATTTATGCAATGTAATTATTTCGTGTTTGTTTGTTTTGTTCATTTTTTGCTTTTGCAACAAGACACAATTTAAGAAAAAAATGCTTAACTGATGAAGTCACTCATGAGGGGTGAGATACTTGATTGAAATCAATTCAGTCAGGCACGTGCAAATATAATAGTCCAAAACAATGCAGAGCCTATATTTTTAACTGTCAGAGGATTCTGTTAATCACTAGAATGAAGTTTAAGTTCTTGACTCTTATACAAGATGCTGCTTTAACCTGACATTAGGCTGTTTTCACTGCCGATACTGTCAGAACTTAAAGCTGTTGTGTCACAATTTGTCACCCAGTGGTGTCGTAATGAACTTTTAATTGGTCAGTTTGATAAGATCCCATTACAAATTATTATTATTTTGACTCAAATATACTCATAGAACGACTCATGGACTTCCGTGTTCATTCAACAGAAGAGGCAGGTGTTTAGGCCACAATTATCGGTAGGCTAAATGTTCCTTTGTGCACATCTTGTGTCACATACTGGAGAGGTTTAAAACGCCACACAGCCCGTGTCACTCTTCACTGGACATTAAAGGGATAGTTCACCCAAAAATGAAAATTTGATGTTTATCTGCTTACCCCCAGGGCATCCAAGATGTAGGTGACTTTGTAGAACACAATCGAAAGATTTTTAACTCAAAGCGTTGCAGTCTGTCAGTCTTGTAATGGAAGTGGAAATGGACCATTGACACTCCTAATTGAGATTGTAGATAGAGTGTCAATGGTCCGTTTGAGAGATAGGTGGCGGTAATGCACTTATAAGTCTGCGATCCGCCATAAAGCAAGAAGAAGAAGAAGACGCGTCACGCACCGGCTGTCAAGGACGTGCTCAGGACAGTTCGGACATTGCGGTGAATCAGAGGTAAAAAAAACTATATAAATACTGTTCAGTTTCTTGCACAGACCGATCGTTTCGTGTCTTTACACATCAGTGTATTGTCACGAGCCACAGGGTTTAATTTGGTTTTGTTTGTGTATGTTTTTTTGACTCTCAAAGCCGTGATTCCCGTTCACTTCCATTATATGACTGACAGACTGCAACGGTTTGAGTTAAACATTTTTGTTTGTGTTCTACTGAAGAAACAAAGTCACCTACATCTTGGATGCCCTGGGGGTAAGCAGATAAACATCAAATTTTCATTTTTGGGTGAACTATCCGTTTAATGACTTTAAGGAATGACCACAACACAGCCCTTCATGGCCAGTGAAGACCTTGATGAGACAAGCTCTCGGCACAGATCCCTATGGCCAGCCATGCCAGGACCAGTTGGGACCTAAATGCACATTTAACAAGGATGTTTATTGTGCTTATGGCCACTGATAAGCCAGTTGTCTACTGGCTAAACGGCAGCTCTTCTTTCATGTTTCAACCTGCTGGACAGGCTGCAGCTCTTTCTTCCCACCTTAATTTTGGTGGGACATATCCTGACCAATATCACGCCGTGTTTATTTGCTTAGGCCAGAGGAAAACTGGATCCCCGACTGAGCCTGGGTTCTCCTAAGGTTTTTATTTTTCTCAATTTCTGTCACCTGATTAAATTTTGGTTCCTTGTGACTATCGCCTTTGGCTTATTTAGTTCCCAGCTTTAATTAAATTAAATATTCAGTAATTTTATCAGTTTGACTGCCCTGAAACTGTTGGATGAGAACAAAACTTGAACTGAATTGAGGTGAATTATCATCTGCATTATATTTTAATTAAATTTGTTCATAATTTATGCATTTTGCAATTTTGACACTTATCGAACTGAAATTAATAAACACTGCACACTACTGACTTCAGTAGAGCTGTTATATACAGTATAACTTGTTTCATAATGAATAAACTTTACACAATTACTGAAAGGAACTGAGTCAACACTGTTCTGACTGGAGATGAAAAATGACACTATTGTCTTGCCACAGCTGCTTTACAGCAGAATTTGCATTTGTCTTATTTTTGAAGTTTGCGACATTGATTCTGTTGCTTTCTTGTTTAATACTGTGAAGCTGTTTTGAAACAATCAGCGTTGTATGAAGTGCTTTGACTATATATTGTATAAAGGTGACTTGACAATCCAAAGCTCTATCCTGTATTTTATTTACCCAGCATTATGTACTGTGACTTTTTTCATTATGTGCTGCGACAACTTCTTTTCTTCCAAAAAAAAAAAAAAAAATCAGCAAAAAATAAACCTGAGCATCACATGTCTCTGGCCTAGCCACATGTAACTATCATTTCGGCTGAATAGAATCTGTCCCGGGATCAGAGAGCTATTATATAAACACTTCTTTGAGATTGCTGAGCGGTAGCTGCTAAATGCTCTACAAATTCAAATAAAATTCAAAAAAAGGCATTTTGTATCAGTGCAAATGAGCAGATAGCTGCAGTTAAACATTTAAAACATGAGGAAGTGCCACCATGGAAAAAAGGTTGCACTCTCTCTATTTTTCCCTGTCATTTCTCTCTCTCTTTGATGCTGTGAGATTACTGCAGGGCAACGCTGGCGTCTTCAGCTAGGGCTTTCTGCCTGCTTTTACTTTCTCTACTGGGACATGTTTCACAGACACGCAGTAAGATGCCATCTTCAGCACCCTCGCTTCCATCTCAGAGCAACCAGACTTTATCGACTGCAGCAGAGAGAGGAGAGGGGATATGAACAGCAAGAACAGAGAGAGGCGGAAGTGTTGCGCTTATGTTTTTCTCGCAAGCAGCGGGAGAACAGTGCTGCTTTGAACTCGCCCCCCCATTAAAAGCCCAATGGAGATTTGAAGAGATCTGTTGAAAGGAACCGGCGTATTTTAGATGTTAATTTGTTTTTGTTGTGTTTTTCCCTTCTATTTTTTCTCTGTCTGGGCCTTCTAAATCTTTTATATTCACATCCAATTTAACACAGCTGGATAAAAAGCTTTATTTTTCCCAAACCCCAGCGTCTTGCTTCATTTCCATCTCTATTGAACTTTTCCACACTTTGTGCAAAGTCAAAAGATCAATATTCACACAACTTATTTCAGGATTATGGGCGTGTCTCTGAGTGCCCCATATACGGCACATGACTTGCCTTCATTTCTTGAGGAGCAAGTATCTGTGGAAAAGAGCCAAGATAATTATCCAAGCACATTATTAGATAGAGCAATCAGGGAGCGTTTGGATTGTTCTCTGCTGTTTTCTCTGGCACTCGCTCTAAGCGTGGAAAATAACATGTGCTGAGAGATCAGAGAAGCTCTTATAGATGCTAAACAGCCTGTTACACAATATTTTGTTTACACTGGATGTCTGACATAGTTTTGTTAACTATAAAGATGAGGCCTTCACTGCTGTGACACTGAGAGTGCTGCGGCTTTTAGAGGTTTGTTTTTCACAAGATTGTTTGTGTATGTACAAATTAAAAATGAAAACTAGATTTTCTAAAAAAAAATGTGAGTGTTTGCAAAACTTACCATGTTGCTAGGGTGTTGTGGTGTTTGCAGGTTGCAATGCTTTGCTGTCTGGTTTGTGTGGTTTTCTGGGTGGTTACTACCGCATTCTTGTTGGAGTTCAGTGATGAGATTCCACAGTTAGTATGCTGCTAACTGGCAGTAGACAGCGAGGCTCCTCACTATGGTTTAGATCAGACCTATTGTGTCACATTGGATGTTTCAGCTTGGACTGGCACCTCTGTGTCTGTGGAGCTTTCAGTCCCCCTCGGTGACATGGGTCTGTCTCAGGGGCCTGTATGTGTGTGAAAAAGAATACTTATTATGAAAATGAAGAGTATTTATTACGAAAATAAAATACTTGAAAAGAATATACTTGAGTGCAAACTGAATGTAATGTTTTTAGATGTTTGCATGTTATTTGCAATTAAATAAAATGTATATGTATTTTCATAATTCATAAAAGTTGCAATTTAAAGTTATATTCAAGTATTATACATGTGCTTCGGTATGTTAGTCATCACATCAAAATAAATGTACTTCCTTATTAAAAAATATTAAAATGTACTTTTAATTTCCCTAGTAAAAAAAGTTATATATTTAAAATGCATTTATTTCGTACTAAATATAGTTCCAATCTATTAACATATTTGCTGACATATCACTCGAAACTTACTGATATAAAGTTATAATTAAAATTTCTTTGGAGTACTACTTGTGCACAATGCACATTTCTTAATATTAAGCCTAAAATGTGTTTTAATATCACAATAGATGAGGATTGTATGATCTTTGTATGATCAGTTTAGTATACCAACGTACAGTTGTAGGGTATTTTTTAGTATATAAATATGTTAATGTATTTGTAGTATATTTAGCATGAAATATATTTCAAATACATTTTACTATATTTATTTTTCACTAGGGTTGACATTATTACAAAATGCACTGTGCATTAAGCAGTCATGAAAGTGTGCTCTCTTTAAGTACACTTACATGGCATTTGATTTCATTAATATTTCCTGTAAGTACAATAATTGTTAGACTATTAATATTTTCTGTAGAAAATCAGTACAGTTTTTTTTTTAATATATTTTTAAGATTTAAAGACAGATGGCTTTTCAATACCCCATCTATACAATTAAGCACATCTTATTATAATAAGTCTATATTTGTATAACCAGCCCCCTCTGGATTGATGTATATATGTATGAGGGTGTGTGACATTGAAGGGGACAGCAGGACACGCGCACTGAGTCTTCTAGAAACAACAGCTGGCCAGTGCAGGAGTTTCTGTGCACCTCATACATTACGCTGCCTGGGAACTGAAGCTGGAGCACACACACACACACACACACACACAATTGCTTTTATATCATGGTGGGACTTATGTATTTTTATACTGAGATAATTGCATTTGCCCTGCCTAACCCTTCACTCTGCTCCCCCTGCTTAGAATTATGACATATTTTTAGCCCTTTTAACAGTGATTTCTGGTTTTAATGTCCTTGTAGGGACATTTTGTCTCACACAAAGCTAGCAAAACAAATCCTGACCCAATTCAATTCAATTCAAGTTTATTTGTATAGCGCTTTTTACGATACAAATCGTTGCAAAGCAACTTTACAGAAAATTAAGTTTCTAAAATATTTAGTAGTAGCTTATCAGTGGTGACTGTCAGTTTATATACATATGGCAGAAATTTACGGAAAAATCAATTAAAGACGTAATCAAACAGACGATGAACACTATTAACAGCAATTATTATATGATGCAATCAAACTTATAGCAAAATTTGGTAGTTCTGTATGTTGTTTCAGGGTTGGCATCATCTGAGGTCCTCTGAGGGGATGGCATCAACTCTTCTCAGGTGTTCTGGATCCAGACTGAAGCTTGTGTAAATCCTAGTAGCAAAAACAGAGAAACAAATAGAGACATAATTAGCGTAGCTGCTGTTCCAACCAAGTAAAATTAATTTGTTTAACGCAAGCTAAAGAATAATAATGTGCATTTGATCAGATATAACTGCAGTCCAAGATTATGAGATGCATTATTTGAATGCCTGGCCAAAGAGATGAGTCTTTAATCTAGATTTAAACAGAGAGAGTGTGTCTAAACCCCGAACGTTATCAGGATGGCTATTCCAGAATTTGGGAGCCAAATGCAAAAAAGCTCTACCTCCTTTAGTGCACTTTGCCATCCTAGGTACTACCAAAAGTCCAGAGTTTTGCGACCTTAGGGAGCGTGATGGATTGTAGCGTGGTAGAAGACTAGAATAAGTAATATCTCTGTCTTATCCGAATTTAATAGGAGAAAATGATTGGTCATCCAATCTTTTACATTTTTACTGTAACAAACTCTGTTAGCTTAGATAATTTAGAAGTTTCATCTGGTCTCGTTGAGATATATAGTTGAGTATCATCAGCATAACAGTGGAAACTAATCCCGTATTTTCTAATAATATTACCAAGGGGCAACATGTATATTGAAAATAGCAGAGGACCTAGGACAGATCCTTGTGGCACTCCATATTTTACTGGTGATAATTGAGATGACTGCCCATTTAAATAAACAAAGTGGTAGCGATCGGACAGGTAGGATCTAAACCATCTTAAAGCCTGCCCTTGACCCACACACATTTACCTATCTAAATGAAGAAGTATAACACATTTTTGTTTGTAAATAAATCAAATGTATTGACTACATAATTTTTTACATTTCAGCACATCCCCAAAGGGAGGTTTTATCTGATTAAACTCAATTCTGGGTTTTGTACATACATTATAACACACACACACACACACACTTTTGTTTTTATATAAAGCTCTGTCTATTGACTTCTATTGTTTTCATATTGAGGTAATGTTTGTTTTATTCTCGCTTTACACCCTGACCCTTACAGAAACATTTTTCATTTTTTTTCATTTTAATACATTAAACATCAAAAGCATACACACAGACTCATCACCATACCAACACACATCCAGACACTAAAGAGCATGAAAACACCATCCTCCACGGCTTTTACTCCTCCAGACGTTGACTGTCTATAATCTTCTTCCTCCTCCGCTCCAGTGACTTTAGGACCTTCATTAGAGCTACTGGGCTGCCAACAAATCAACAATCTGGGTTTGTGAAAATGTGTCTATCATAATTTCATTGGGACGTATGCATGCACCATAAATCATTAATACTCTGATGCTTTGAAGTGACTATTGTACATGATGAAAGTGAAACGCCTTGAAATGCTAGAGCGTAATAGTTGGATTATGTTGCTCCTTCATGTTGAAGCGGCACTGAATTGAAACTCTTTAAGATATTATGTCTTCGTCAAGAAGAACTTTTTGAAGTCTGTTTAAAATCATAATCCGTCTTTAATCAAACTCTCACACGGTTACTGTTGCACAAGCCGCACATAGAAGGCGTCACACCTTTGAAGTTGGTTTCTAGCAGTATAAAGGGTTTATTCTGGCCTGCTGTCACTGTCCTGTGATCTTCTTTCTCCTTTGATTGCAGTCAGAAGAACTTGTCTGTTCATGTGGCGGTTGTGCAGAAATAAAACTAAGGGAAAAGCCATCAAAGACACTTTAAAGGAATGTAAAAATAAAATAGAAATGAAACAACTTTCATAAGCACACAGAACATTAAAAGTGGAGGCAGATACAGTTTATTATATTCATACAAACGTGTACACTCTAAAAAAAGATGGTTCTTTAAAGGTTCTTTACATGCAGTAATGGTTTTATTTAGAACCATATCATTCTGAAGAACCCTTTCATGCTGAAATGGTTCTTTGTGTTAGAGTTTAGGGTTCTTTATTCCCGCCCTTTTGTTTTTCAAATCTGTAACTGTCAAAGCACCTCATAACTGATTTTCTGGAGTTCAGTGCTCCAACTACACAGACTGTCAACACACTCTCAACGGGTAAATGATTTCATTCTTTAATTTAAATACAAATTTAACTTTAAAAATGTAACTGGCTTCCAAACAACATGTTCTTATCTCTCTTTTTTGTTTTGTTTTGTCACATATAAGTGTGTGCAGCTCTGCTAAGCTGTGGAAACTTCTCTTCTCCACTAAGTAGGTAAAAGCGACAATGAATTTTAAATTCATATTGTTAGATTTTTTTAATTATTACTTGGGTTTATGTATAAACATACCCAGTCACAATAAATATTAAAACTATCCCATTACTTTATATCACTTTTTTCTTTTAAGATTGTGAAGGGCTCACATACTGTCAATTTTTGTTTTTGGCCTTCATAAACATAATTGTTTTTACACAAACACATGGACACACTGTAACTGTAAACTCAATTGTGTATTTCAGATGTATCACATCCCACAACCTCATCATCTGCAGAGAAAAATCGCTACTTAATCACACCAAAATGATGGACTTTAAGGCATCATATTGATTGGATTGTGATTGTTTCACTGAAACTTGGTCTTCATCACATCTATTATTTGTTCTTATTTTGTGTTTTATTTATTTATGAATTTATTCATGTTCAGTGTCAATTATGATTCATTAATGTATTCAGCTAATAACTGTTGTTAAGAGCACTGATAATTTTGCATGTCAATAAAAACAGTTCACACAACATGCTGCTGTTGTTGTTGCTGTTTTAATGTAAAACCCTAACCGAGGCTACACTCTAAGATGCGTCATTACTGATTTTCTGGAGCTCAGCCATCCAACTACACAGACTGTCTACACACTCTCAACAGGTAAATAATTTCTTTCTTAAAATGTCTATAAATTATAACTTTCAAATGCTAATTGGTTTCCTATGTCTTTTCTCTTTTTAGTTTAAGAGAACGTTGATTTTATGTAAAACCCTAAGAGACACTTCAAGATATTATAAGTTATTAAACAAAAAGAAATTAAATTTTATTAAAGCTATTATTATATGTTCCTGTGGCTCAGTGGTAGAGCATTGCGTTAGCAGTGCAAAAGGTTGTGGGTTCAGTTCCCAGGAAACACACATACTGGTAAAAAATGTATAGCCTGAATGCACTGTAAGTTGCTTTGGATAAAAGCGTCTGCTAAATGCATAAATTATTATTATTATTAAATTATAAGACCAGGCAGATAGAGGGGTAAAAACAATATTAATAAATAATATATACAAATAATACTAATATTAATGATATTAACATACTAATATTAATGAAAGACTATCATTAAAAAGGTTATTTATAACACCGATAAGGTCCTATATAACATTTTCAAAGCATGGTTCTATATGGAACCCTATAAAAAAGGTTATTTTTAGCACTAAAAAGGGTTCTGCTATTGTTACAAGCCCAATAACCCTTTTCTGGTACTGTTTAGAACCATTTTTCTTAAGAGTGTAGTTGCCACACACCAACAACAGAGGGAGTATTTTCCTTTCTAGTACCCATTCATTTTCTAAAACTTGTTCTATGTAGGTTTGTGGGGGGGTTTTAGGCTACAGTGGCATTTTTGAAACTCATTTATGTTCACTAAAGTGTAAAAGTGGGAGAAGGCATATTGTTTTCCTTGATTTTTTACTTTTTACAACAAAGAAGGCAGTTTTTAGACAGTTTTCTTTACATATTATTGCACCAACCTAACCCCGTCAGGTGGCATGTAAAATCTTTTTTGGTTTGGTATCGGTATCGGGCCCGATACTGAGCTCCTGTACTCGTACTCGTACTTTTTGTTTTTTGTTTCTGGACCCCCTTGCAAATGAGGTGTCACATCTCAAGGGGCTATCCTTTCAATAAATTCAAATTAAATTCAAAATTATAGTATGAATGAAGACTTTTTACTTAAAAAAAATATTTTATTTCTGTTTACTTAACTATAAATGAAGACAGGAATATTCTCTTCAAAAGACCTTAATATTTATTCTGTGATGTCTTTTTAAAATATGCATCAGCTTTTCTCTTATAGACTAATAAATAAATGAATGAATGAATAAAAACAGCTGACAAAATTAATAAAACCCACAATAATTTCTGCAGTCAGTAAAGCTAGTCAGCATGTGATCTGCACTCTGGTGTCAAATGAAAACACTATTTAAACAAAAAACAAAATTGTTTCTTTTAGTTCATTCTATATGGGAAGTGTTATTTGCTTTAGCAAAATAACCATTATTTTCAATTAGACTTAATTTGGGTCTTTTCCTCCAATCTTACTGCTTCTGAAGACTTGAAATAAATATCATTTGAAGTTATATGGAGTACTGTGCTTTTTTGCCCTTTTAAGTGTATGCTTTTTTAATTTTGTCGCAAAGAACTGCTGGACATCACTAAACATCTCCTTTTGTTTTGCACAGTCATACTGGTTTGACCACTGTACAACACAGATTATTTCCTCATAGACTAGTGCAGTGAGAGCAAGATGGCCTGCATCTTTTTTTCTTTTTCTCCTGAGAGAAATGACTGTAGATCCGCCTTCTACTCTGTTTTTTTGTTGTCAGAAATGAAGTACCTTCACACCAGCTCTCCTGCATCTGCTTTGATCACTTCTGCAGTGAAATTCCTGCAACGGATGAAAGAGAAACGTTATAGAGGAGAAAGAAAGGAGGTAAATCGAGTGAGTTAGAGGAGAGCGATCATTGTGAAAGTTGTCTGAGGGAGTTCACAGGCAGTGCCGTAATGTGCAGCTCTTTTGCAGTAATTAGGATCAGCATACATTATTTACATTGTTTGTGTCTGTGTCTTCTCGCATCACCTTAATGGCTCTTCAAACCACTACGTGTGTGTGAAGGAGACAGACTGCTACACAAATCAGCAAAAGCAACAATCAGTGTCAGGCTTAATTTGAGCCCACACAGGTGATTGTCTCTTGTGACATCAGTCTGAAAGTGACAACAAGCGCTGTCTTCTTCTGTGATACTGCGTTGGTGAGACACTAAGTGAGGGATAATTTACAGTCAGACAGTCACTGTCACAAATTAAAGCTTGGGGTTTGCTTCCTTCCTTTATATCTTGTTCACAGTTGTGCTTTCTGTATTTTTTACCTGATCTGACTGCAGAGGATGAAGCTGTGTCATATTTATACTCTTCAAATTGTACAAATACAGGTACCTTCTGATTAGTTATGGGCAGGAAAATACTGAGGCTAATCACTACCTCACAATCAACCAGTCGTAAGCACTCCTGCTGGATTCCCAGGACACACTTCACATTTTCATAAGAAGTTAACACTATTCTTGCAAATCTGGTATCATATTCCACCTTAAAGCTTATTCAAAGCCCTGAGTAACAGAGAATTCTGGACACCCTTGTAAAAAAAAAAAAAAAAAGTACACTTTAACTTATCGTTAAATAGAATATGAATGAAATGATAATTTATTGTAGTTTAAAATATGTATTGATATATCAAATCAAATCACATTAGATGCAATTAGTTGAACATAAGAGTGATTTGACCTACTTAAGTAGGACATAAATACATATGTATATGTAATTTCATAAATATTTCTATTCTCTTTGAAATATGTTAAAAGTGTACTGGCCAATGTACTGACAAGCATTCATGGTAAACTAAAATATAACTAAAATAAAAAATTTATCTTGAAACTTCTGTATCACAGGAAGTTGCAATTTAGTACAATTAAAACATACTAATTTTAAATGTAATATCAAGTAACACTCCAGATAAAATTATAATCAAGTAATTTACTTGTGCTGTGGTATGTTAGTCAACACATCAAAATAAGTGTACTTCTTTAAAGTATGACAAAAAATTATAAAACAGTGATTTAAAATGTACTTTACAGTAAAAACATTTAATTTGACATTATTACAAAGTGCACTTTTAAAAGTACTTAATTTTTTAAAGAAATATTTACACATCATTTGCACACAGTTTCTTAAAAATATAATTATAAGATTTGAAGTACACTACAAGTGCTTACTGAATACAAATAAGCACACTTCTTTTTCACAATGGTTCTTATAATCTAAGAAGATCAGGTAAGTCATTTTAGTTACCTACTGCTATTAGTTGGTGTGTTACTGTAAATAATGTCATTATTTACTATGGTTGCCAAAGGACATAGATGAGAAGAGAACATTTCTGAAGACTATAACTTCTAAAAAATGAATATGCTTGTGTTATCATTTAAGGAAGATTTTGAATAAATAAATACATACTTTATATAAAAGGGAGTACTAGATAGACAGAAGCCAGCTGTGATGTAATTTAGCTCCTGTGCTCCTACTCCCATTAGTTACCTTTAGTTTTGTTACTGTAAACCATATAAGCATGAAGATTGTTTTAGAACTGAAGACACTGGATAGAGATGAGGGGAAGAGGTCAGAAACATTATAGTATGAGAGAAAGCTAGAAAGAGAGATTTTTTGAGGCCCCTGTGAAGGACAGCTAATCCTGCGCAGGTGTGCTTGCGTGTATGTTACTGCAAGAAGAAAGAGCAAGCATGCGTGTGTGTGTGTGTTCGTGTTTGAATGTGAGCGTGTGCTGAACACATCTGTTTATTATTCCTGTGTGCTCTGTACTGCATGTGAAGAACACCTCTTGCTAAGCGTCTGTTGTCAGTCCGCTCTCTCAGGTTCCACTGAAGACAGCAAGAGAATCAAAATGTCAGTCACTCTTTAACCATCAAACTTCTGGAACATACCACACTCAAACACAGGTTTCCGATTCACATGCGTTTTTATTTAAAAGAGGACTGCAAGAGAGGGAGAGAGCTTATTTATAAAACCCATAATTTAGTCTTCTCCTGGGTCAGACTCAAAAGCAGATATGTCTTAAGGCTAAAATAAATGCAACCATGGTAGGGGCACTGAATGCTCAGCAGTAGGTAATTTGATAACACTTTATTTTAAGGACCAATTCTCACTATTAACAAGTTGCTTATTAGCATGCATATCAAATTAGTGTCACGAATCCGGTCTATGAGCTTCAATTCACTCACCACCAGAGGTCACCCTTCCATCACATTGACTCTCGCACTACACAAACTGTTGCATGTCATACCGGACTACATATCCCATCATCCATTGCACTGATTGCACACAGCACTGATTGCACACAGCAGTAACCAATCACACATTCACTATATAACACTCACTCTAATCCCTTTCAAACTGCCGAGTATTGTATAGCGTTTATCACTCTCATAGCGATAGCTACTCTACGGAGCCATTTCTAGTTCTTAGTTCCTAGTCATAGTCTTGCCCTGCCTGCTTTCCCGTGTTCAGATTCTTGCCTGTGTATTTTGTATTATCCTTTCGTCTTGCCATTCGGACTATGTTTGCACCTTGCCTGGACTATTGCTCATGTTGTCGGATTACCCCTCTTGTCAAGCCCTCTGGATATTGTTAGCCGCTGATCGACCACGCCCGTTTTGGATTACTCTTCTGTCTTGCCCGCCTTAACCAGCCTGTAAAATCACGAGTGATTCATGAGGGTCCTCATTCATCTCTAAGTGATTTTATGGACTATGCTCTATTATCTGTTGGTTCACTGTGGGTATCGCGGAGGAACGCGACTCCGCACTCACTTGTGTAATGGCACTAGAGCACACTCACAAAATGGCGGCGACAGCGGAGCCTGATCGCAAAAAGGCGGACACAACAGCACCCCGTCATGTCACAGCCTGATATTCCTGAGTCAAGTCACAGTTGATCGTCGTGAATCAAGTCAAATCACAATTGATCGTCGTGAGGCAAGTCAAGTCACACCTGATCTTCGTGAACCAAGTCAAGTCACAGTTGATCGTCATGAGACAAGGTCAGTCTTTCGGTATCCCAGTCTGGTATCTAGTATGAGGGATACACCACTGGTATCTGCACGCACAGCTGCTATACCCAAACCCACTCACTTTAACCCTTCTGTTCCTGAACTAATTCCCCTGTCTGAAGTGTTTCCCCTGATGGGGATTGCTTTTTGGTGTGTTTGGGCTGCATACACCACCACAGAACTCCCAGAGGCGGCGGCGCCCACTATTAGGTCTCCAGAGTTGGCGGCTGAAGCTGCAGAATCTCCTGAGGTAGTGGCGCTCGCTGCTGTGTTCCCCGAAGTGATGGTGCCCGCTGCAGTTTCTCCAGAGGTGGCGGTGCATGCTGCAGAACCTCCCAAAGCGGCGATGCTCGCTTCAGCTCCTTGCGTGGTGGTGGCGCCCAGAAACGCACTTTCAACCTGTCATGTCAAGGTCGAAGGAACCTTTGCCAAACTCTCCCTGTATCCTGAGGGCACTACTGTAGAACCTCCAGAGGTGGCGGCACCCGCTGCAGAACCTCCAGAGGTGTCAGTAGTACCCACCTGTGAACTTCTTGTTTGTCCTGTCACGGCTATGCAGGCCGTTTGTGAGCTCTTTGCCTGTCCTGTCACGGCTATGAAGGCCGTCTGTGAACTCTCTGCCCGTCCTGTCGTAGTGGTGCTCGCTGCTGTGTTCCCCGAAGCGATGGCACCCGCTGCAGTTTCTCCAGAGGTGACGGCGCATGCTGCAGAGCCTCCCAAAGCGGCGGTGCTCGCTTCAGCTCCTTCTGGCGCCCAGAAACGCACTTTCTACCTGTCATGTCAAGGTCAAAGGAACCTTTGCCAAACTCTCCCTGTATCCTGAGGGCACTACTGTAGAACTTCCAGAGGTGGCGGCAACCGATGCAGAACCTTCAGAGGTGTCAGTAGTACCCACCTGTGAACTCTCTGCCCGTCCTGTCACGGCTATGGAGGCCATTTGTGAATTCTCGTCCTGCCCTGTCACGGCTATGGAGGCCTTCTGTGAACCCTTTGTCTGTCCTGTCACGGCTATGAAGGCCGTCTGTGAACCCTCTGCCCGTCCTGTCATGGCTATGGAGGCCGTTTGTGAACTCTTTGCCTGTCCTGTCACGGCTATGAATGCTCAGCAGTAGGTAATTTGATAACACTCTATTTTAAGGACCAATTCTCACTATTAACAAGTTGCTTATTAGCAGGCATATTACTAGCATTTTGGCTGTTTTGCACACAGCACTGATTACAGCTACAGTTACAGCTGTAACCAATCACACATTCACTATATAATACTCACTCTGATCCCTTTCAAACTGCCGAGTATTGTATAGCGTTTATCACTCTCATAGCGATAGCTACTCTACGGAGCCTGTCTAGGTTAGCCTTATCTTAGTCTTGCCTTGTCTGTTTTCTCGTGTCCTGATCTTTGCCTGTGTATCTCGGATTCCCCCTCTCGTCTTGCCCTATTCGGATACTGTTTGCCCCTGCCTGGACCTTTGCCTTGTACCTGGATTTATCCCTCTAGTCTCGCCCTGTTGATTCTGTTCGCCGATCGTAGACCCACGCTAGCCCTAGGAATATTCTTGTGTCTTGCCCTCTATATACCTGTTGCCATTGTCTGACCCTTGCCTGTTTCTGACCATGTCGGTTAATAAAGCTTCGCACTTGGATCTGCACGTCTCACGTCTCAGTCACTCCGTGACAATTAGGAGTTTATTGAGGGAAAACCCTTGATTATATAAATGCATGAATAACAGTGTCCATGAATGGAGAGCTTCAGTTCTAACTTTGCAATTAACCTTAAATGATAAAAATTACTTTTGTTTCTCAAAGTTCAGCTCGTAATCAAAAACTCTTTTTATGTGTAGTTTCTTTTTGTGTAGTTGAAGTACATTTCTAAAGGGAGACTGCAGATAGAAATTCAAGGAAAAGATCTAAGAGGGCCAAAGACAACAATGGCAATTTTGCTCTCGTTGAGATGGAGAAAATTCATAGCCATCCAAGATTTTATATCTTCAAGATACTTAATATTAGTACAAAGCCTATCTTCAGGATGCAATGGAACATACAGTTGTTTTGCACTGAGCATCGTCAGCGTAATGTAGCAATGATATGAGATTTGATTTTTTTCTAAAAATAGCACCCAGATATATAGAATATACAATAAAAAATGGGTTCAGAATAAAGCCTTGAGGCAGAATTCAAGAATTCAAACTAACTGTCTGAGAGATAGGAAGCAAACCAATGCAAAGCTGTGCCATTACTGTAACACAAACCTCCTGCTTTAAATGGTGTATTAGACTGCTATGATGGACCATATCAAAAGCCAAGCAAAAATAAAATGAATCAGAATTAACAGAGTCTAAATTAAGCTAAATGTTATCTGTCACTGACAAATAACCTTTAGCTTAATTTAGACTCTGTTCATTTTTGTTTTGGTACTATGACAGGCTCTAAACCCAGACTGAAATTCATCAAGCATGTTATGTTCAGTTAAAAATGAAGAGAGTTGGGGAAAGACATTCTCCAGGACTTATATAAACATATACATACTCATATACAAGGCAGGTAATTCAAACGATATGATCAGACGCAATCAAGACCAGTCAGATCTGCAGACTGAACTGGCTTAACCTATTTCTACAGCCAAACAGGAAATGGCAAACAGGTGAGTCAAAGACCATCGCCCAGGGGAACTACAACCACTTCTCCAAAACTCAAAAAAAGAATACACAGCTACTTTCTAATGGAGGTCATTCGAGAAATGGTGTAGTTAGTGCCAGCACTCACCAGCAGGGGCTAACTGCTAAAGATAACCAGCCAAGACTTGACCCCCTGGAATTAAAGAAAATTTCTTAGAATAAACAGTTAAAGGGTTTTTTCAGTTCATTGCACAGCAAAAACAAATTGATATTTATGGTTCATAATTAGCTCTGTCATGTTTTAGGTCAGTGGATAGGTACAGCATAAGCCACTGATAACATCTTTTTGTTTTAGTAGTAAAGTTTTTTAAATTGACTACCAACTAACTAACTAACAAAAAAACGTCTCAGGTTACTTATGTAACCATGGTTCCCTGAGTAGGGAACGAGACACTGCGTCCTCTAGGACCACCAGAATGGGAGTAATAATTCTGTCCCTCTTTTTGGTGACAGTAATCTTGCAGCAGCATTCAGTTCTAGCTTTGCAATTAACCTTAAATGATAAAAATTATTTTTGTTTCTCAAAGTTCAGTTTGTATAGTTGAAGTACATTTCTGAAGGGAGACCGCAGATAGAAATTCAAGGAAAAGGTCTAAGAGGGCCAAAGACAACAATGGCAATTTTGCTCTCATTGTCTGCAGATCTGACTGGTCTTGAATTCGTCTGATCATATCATTTGAATTACCTGCCTTGTATATGAGTATGTACATGTTTATGTAAGTTTATGTATAGGTACAGCATAAGCCACTGATAACATCTTGTTGTTTTAGTAGTAAAGTTTTTTAATTGACTACTAACTAACTAACTAACTAAATAAATAAGTAGTTGTTAATGCTTTTCTATATTTACAGTAAAACTAGCACAAAAAAAAACATATTGAGCTTCTTCTTTTCCATATTCCCTCTTCTTGTGGGGTAATCTTGTAACTACAATCACACACCAATGCTCATTTCAGGCAGTGGCGGTTCTAGTCATAGTACTGGGAGGGACTGGCGAAGCCATTTGAGCTTTTTGGGCACACTTGAGTAGTTATCTTAACCTAATTTCAGAATTAATTTTTATTAATTAATTAATTAATAATTTTTACTAGGTCATATATCATGTATCTGCTAGGCAAGCCTAAGCTAAAATAATTGCGTTATTTATTTATTTATTTGTCAATGCCAAATGGCGTGAAAATAGGTGTCTGGGGTGTTTTGTGTACAATGTGAGCATGTTTCTGAAGTAAACCCCATTTTAAATAATTTCCGTCCAGTTAGGTGAAATCTATGAAGTACTTCATACTGTATAAGTTGCAGGTTGGCATTTTTTGTCATGAAGTAGATATTTTTGCAGATTTGTGTCCAGAAGGCGGCATCGGGAGTAATAGATAAGTCTGATTCCCATTTAACATTTGGTAAACTTAATGGATTGTCTGACATCCCATAAGGTTGGATAGTGAGTCAGTAACGTTTTCCCAAAATTTTTTAATTGAGGTGCAATGCCAAATGGCGTGAAAATAGGTGTCTGGGGTGTTTTGTGTACAATGTGAGCATGTTTCTGAAGTAAACCCCATTTTAAATAATTTCCGTCCAGTTAGGTGAAATCTATGAAGTACTTCATACTGTATAAGTTGCAGGTTGGCATTTTTTGTCATGAAGTAGATATTTTTGCAGATTTGTGTCCAGAAGGCAGCATCGGGAGTAATAGATAAGTCTGATTATGCCAATAAACTTTTTGTCGGTCTGGTGTTCTGTCACAATTGCTACAGAGAGGAGCAAGGAAGGCGAAGACGAGGGATAATCATAAACAACAGTCTTTAATAATCCAAACGCAGGGAAACACAGGGCAGGCTGGAGACACACATTGCACATCAAGACGTTTAATACCGGACAAGGGAACGTAGGGCAGACAACATTTTAAATACAGGACTAAACTAGGTAATTAACTAGACACATCTGAACCAAATGAGACAATCACACATGGGAGAAACTGGGTCACTGGGAGGACGTGGGGAGAAAAAAAACACACAGACAGTCCATGGGTGTGACACAGATAGAATTAACTCAAAACAATTTAAGAAATAATGATCTTCAACATGCATGCTTAATTAAAATTACTAAAAATATGTTCTCTTGTAGCCTGACTATTTGCAAAGTTTTGCATAGTCATTATTGTTTCAGTAGTTTTAATATGAAGTCACAATTGAATTGTTTAATATTATTCTTTACTATGTGAATATGACTGAAATTAAATATTTTCTCTTTTCTCTGGTATCTCTATGGTATGCTGAAGATGGAAAACACTCTCAAATAATGGTAGGTCACTCATGATCGATTCGTTCATTGCATCTTTCACCTGACAATGATAGGGAAGACAGATTTGATCTTTGAATTTTGCTAAGCATAATGGACTAATAGTTAAGTTAAAATATTATATTTTTTTATTATTTTAATTCTTCAAACACATCCACAAATGTCATCTTTAATCATATTCTGAATTAGGAAAGTGTTATAATGCAGCCAAAGGTAAATTATGAGAAACAGGAGGGGGGCAAGCTCGCTGAGTATGGATAGTATGCAAATTAGGATGTAACCATCCAGTGAAGTCATGGGAACATTGGTTAAAGTGGATTTCAGTGTAACTCTCAGAGAATTGTTGTAGGCAGGTTTAAAATAGAACACAGAACATGTTCTCAACTTCCTTTCAAGGTTTCACATCAATTGCGAAGATGAACATTATAATTTGGCTCTAACTAGTTCTCTTTTCATCCTCATGCTTTCATCTGATAGTCTGAAGGAAAACAGTCCGTTGTGTGGGCCCTGCGGGAGAGATGAGTTTTAGACTGAAATCTCAATACTCCTCAGGCAGAGTAATGAGATGCTGGTCAAAAAAGTCTTTCAGCTTGTGCCCCCTGTGGGTTCCTTTGAGATCCTCAGGGGTGCCAGTGCTCCGCAACCCAAGTTTTAATGAATCAATCACACTTGTTGATTGGACGCTGGAACTGATCACCTGATCTAGAGTTGTCAATCAAGAGTTGTTTCAAAGACCCCCTGGCAAATTGTTGACCCCCTGGGTTGTATACACTTTCCATTTGCTTCACTTTCTTTCCATCTACAACCTCCATATACCATATTTTCTTTTCTTCTCCCACTTGCTTTCTTTTGGTCTCTGTGTGAATAATGATTCAAAGCGGTAAGACGTCGGATACAAAAACATCTCTCATCTGGTTGTCAGATCATAGTTAAGTCTTCAAAGGAAGCGATAGCTTTGAAACCGATTACCTTACACTGATATAAGATATATAATCAAACATTATCTCCACCTCTTCTTTAATCCCATGCTTTTCATCCTATGATTGTATCACAATGTGACTGTTTGTTTTGTCATAATAATTTTACTTGACTGTGCAACTAAGAACATTCTGATCAGAGCATAAAGGGGGCAAAAGAGTGAAATTCTAAAACATTCTCTCTGATTCAAAATTTAAGAAACTTTATTCTGCATTGGAAAAGTATAACAATATGGCTCTAATCCAAAACCTATTGTACTGACAACATGGGCATTAAACTAAATAGCATTGCATATTAAGTTCACTCTGAGCATGAAGACTGTTCCAAAATGTAAAAAAATGGCAAATTTCTAAGAATTGTGTTTATTTCTTTATTTTTTATTTATGAAACTTACCCACAATCAAGTGTTTAAAGAAGAATGCATGAAGCTAGAGTAAACTGTTTTTGTTTACAAGCAGAGACCGTTCTTTCTTTTGATGGTTTGTATGTTCAGATATTCATATAACAAAATATATACAAATTAATACCTAAATAGGGACATAGTAGTATACTTATCACAATGTGACTGTTTGTTTTGTCATAATAATTTTACTTGACTGTGCAACTAAGAACATTCTGATCAGAGCATAAAGGGGGCAAAAGAGTGAAATTCTAAAACATTCTCTCTGATTCAAAATTTAAGAAACTTTATTCTGCATTGGAAAAGTATAACAATATGGCTCTAATCCAAAACCTATTGTACTGACAACATGGGCATTAAACTACATAGCATTGCATATTAAGTTCACTCTCAGCATGAAGACTGTTCCAAAATGTAAAAAAATGGCAAATTTCTAAGAATTGTGTTTATTTCTTTATTTTTTATTTATGAAACTTACCCACAATCAAGTGTTTAAAGAAGAATGCATGAAGCTAGAGTAAACTGTTTTTGTTTACAAGTTTATTCTGCATTGCAAAAGTATAACAATATGGCTCTAATCCAAAACCTATTGTACTGACAACATGGGCATTAAACTAAATAGCATTGCATATTAAGTTCACTCTGAGCATGAAGACTGTTCCAAAATGTAAAAAAATGGCAAATTTCTAAGAATTGTGTTTATTTCTTTATTTTAGAAAACTTACAAGTATACTTGCAGTATAAAACTACTAAACTACTAGTATACTGAGACTATACTTCAAAGTGTACTAAAAATGCTACTACAAGTATTTAATTAGTAAACTATCAGTATACCTATAAGTTCACTTTTAGTGTAGTTGCAGTACAAGCTAAAAATATTGATGTAAACTAGTTGTGTACTCAAAGTTTACTACTGTTATACTTAAAGTATACTTAAAAGTATACTTTTATATACTAGAAAGTGGGCCAATTTAGTCCCAAGGAGTATTGAAATTTGACTTGTAAGTATACTACTAGAACACTGATATTTGTATACTTACTACATCAAGTATACTTAAAAATATACTTGGACTTTACTTAAGTATACTTAATAAAATAAACTTGAAGTATACTACTTTTTGGTAAGGGTCAGTGGAGGCCTTGGATTCCACTCTTCTTTTTATTACATCAATTATGATGAAAGATGACATAACTTGTAGCAGAAAGGTGAAAAACATTTAAACAGAAACAAAAGTACAACATATGTAAATAAATTGCAAATAAACTCCTTAAACAACCATTGCTGTCCTTTGATTCTTTGCATCTGTTCTTGACATACAACATTCTTCAATGACATTATTAGCAAACTTAATACACTTGTTAAATGCAATCTGAAGCACAGTTCAGACAATTAAACTGAAAGTTTAGAGTTTCAAGGCATGTATATGAAATCAGATTATTTATATTATTTTAACAATCAGGTTATTCGCACATAAACTTCAGAAATAATGAATATTCTATCGCCACTCTACCAGCGATCGAAACACAATCAAAGTTAAGCAAATCAACACACAAGTAACTTGATAACATTGATATTTGCTACACTGAACTACATTTAACTTGAAATAGTTAAGCAATGAACAGATAAACACAGTAAGGCCATGGAATCATTCTGTGCCGAACACAAGCACATTTGCTGCGTCATGTGCAATTTTCTTGTGTCCAGTTCTTAGGTTTAGGCAGAGAAGTTGCGTCAGCCCCGTCTCACGAAGCAGCAGATACTTTTTCTTCCTTTATTTTCTGCTCTTCACTCCGATTGGTTGACAAATTATTATTATTATTATTATTTTTCTGGTCGAGTTTATTGACTATGCTTTTGGGCTGGTGCACTCTCTCTGCACTGTGGGATTTAGCAGTGCCACCATAGAGTCTCCTATATATTTTTGGAAGGCCTGCATGCCCCAAGCTTCGATGGTCATGGAGCTTGTCTCGCCATTGACCACACCTGTCATGACTGACCCAGACCCAGCATTCCCAAGATAGATGGTCCCAAGTCTAGGGGTCTCAGTGCTGCCTAACCTGGTGGTCCCAAGTCCACAGGTCCCAGTGCTCTCAAGACCAGTGGTCTCAGTGCTACCTAGCTTAGTGGTCCCAGAGGTTTTTTCTCTGTTGTCGGTGGCTCCTATGATGGCTACTGCCATTTTGTGTACTGGCTGCACACGCTAACTTGCCTGAGGCAGCCGCGTCCACTACAGCTCCCCCTGAGGCAGCAGTGACCACTACCAAACTCTCTACCAAGACCAGGAAAGCCGCCCCAGAGTCCACTCCTGCTGCAGAGCCACCACAGCTGTCGGCTCATGCTGTCACGGCCATGGAGACTCCCTGTGGTCCTGCTTCTTTTTATTTACTGTGTATTTAAGACTTGGTTTCCCTGTGTTTCATTGTCAGTTGTTAGATGTGTTTCTGTTCCCCTGGATTCTGCTTCCCTATAATCTATTCATGTTTGGTTTTCTTTTATTAAATTGCTTCATTTAGATCCTTGTTTCCTCCTGCTTCCCTTGATCTACATGTTACATAGATTAACAATCAAAGTGTAGAAACATCTCAAAGATGATTCAAAGAAACTGAAAAGTACCATAGAACTGCAATGCAATTATTTACTTTTTCATTTTAATAAAGTTATCACAAAGCTGTTTTTTTCTCTTATTATGGGGTATGGTCTGTGGATTTATGTGAAAAGAAATAAATGTGAAAAAATACTAAGGCACCATGTGTATCTCTGAGTATATCAATATATCTTTCTCTCTCACTACATATGTATTATTGTTGCATTTTATATGTATTTTATTTTTTTATTGTAAAATTATTTTTTTCAATCTTTGTTTCTCTCTCTTTCTTTTTTACTAGATTTTTACTAAAATAGTGGATGAGAAAAGAGAAGGTTTGTTAGTGAATAGCTGCACTGTGCTGGGTCGCTCGTTTCATGTGGAGGAGCCATGCTGAGCATGCAGCTTTCTCCTGAGGCTGAACCAGTCAAACTCACACCACTCCCTCTCTAAAGACCTCTGGGGGTGTGGGAGGGAGTGTTGTAACCCAGAAACCCCTTCACTCTCCATTTGTTCCATGGGAACTTGCAATGTGCAATCTAATCCCACTTCAGTGGGAGAGCAGCTATTGAAATCAGCTTTTACATACTCCACTCCACAAGTGGCTTCTGGCTGCTTCAGTGACTTTGAGTCTGGTCTACTGAACACTGACTGACTCCTGCTTGTGGTAATCAACATGGGAGAATGGAAGTAGTGTCTGAATGTACACAAAACTACAGGGGCTGTCATGTTGTTTGAGCTAGTAGTCCTAGGCAGCCAGACTTTTGAATTTCAGTATAAAATCTAGTCCTCACGCTATTCTGGCCTAGAACCACCCACAATAAACGAATGTTTTATTGGCATGTTTCAACTAGTTTAACATGATATGGTCATGGACAGCAGGTAAAACTATGATAAATGCAAATAATACTTCTAACCATAAATTAATTTGTAGTTAAGGTCAGCGCTCAAAGTTAGATTCTACTCACCTAGTACCAGCAATTCCATGCTATATGTTTTTTAATTCTTACTCTCATAAACTAGCCAGAATGCTGGAAAATTAAAATCTTGGTATCAGACCCTAGTAACATTACTGTCAGACTTTTGGACCTGTTTTGCCCCCGTAGTCCTTCCTGTGTTTCCTTATTTGGTCATGTTCCTGTCCTCGTTTAGTTTGATTATGTTCCATTGATGTCACCTGTTTTGCCCTGTGTTTAAATGTCCTAGTCTGTTCAGTCTGTGTTTGTCAGGTCTACTTGTTTCTACGTGTGTTTGCCCAGCTCCTATTTTGGTTTATCCCGTGTTTTCGTCATTAAAGACTGTGAATTCTACTCCGTGTCTCCTACGTTCTTCCCGCAGCAGCGTAACGTGACAATTACACAGATCCATCTGGGAAGACATTTTTGTGATGAGAGCCAGAACCAATGGCATGCCATATGGTTTGTATTAGGGATGTCCCGATCAGGTTTTTTGTGCCCCTGATCCAATCCGATTCATGAATAATGAGTATCTGCCGATATAGAGTCCCAATCCGATACTTGTATTTTCCAACTGCCTGGTGCACACTTCAAGTACATTAAAGTTATACGTTTTCTCCATATTTATTGTATTTCCTTTGCTCTTGTGTTTGTTGGACTGTTTTGTGCCATAGGCATGTCCTACATGTGTTTGTGCAGTGCTCATTGTGCTGTACAAGTGTTTTGTGCTCTTTGCCTGTCACTGTAGCTCCCGTATATTGATCTTACCCAAGTCTTACCTTGTCCAGTGAAGTCTTGTCCATTCTTGCCCTGCCTTGTCTTTTGTCTTTCTCCTGACTTCCTGACAACTGACCTTCCTGATGTCTACCCTCTTTGCAAGTTCTCCATATTGTTTGCTATATTGTTCACCAGTCTGGATCAATTCCTGGTCTCTGACCTTCTACCTGGCTTTGACTTTGCCATTGCGTTTGGCTGTGCCCTGCATCAGCATGGGTGGAGGTGAGGAGTTTTGCTTCTAACTTTTTTTATTACAGCTGAGGGGCTTAGGTTGAACAAATCCTTGTGGGCAAGTTTGTTAAACTATGGACTTGATGAGCCCCATGGTTGGAGGGCAAAGAAAGCTCTGAAACAAATATCCTTTAATGAGTTTGCCCAGTGCATCACACTCTGGAGAGAGTTGTCAGTTGCTCAACAACAAGAGCCCATCAGCCCTTCCTCAAACATCAGTCTCTCTAACCATGTCTTGACTCCCTGTCATGGGCAAGGAGACTGTCCCTGTCATTCCTGTCACGGCCAAGGAGACAACCCCCGTCTGCCCAGCCACAGTTCAGGAGGCCAAGTCATCAGAGATTTCTCAGCTGACAGCGCCCCCCATCTTGACCAGGGAGACTGTTCCTCAGATCTCTGCCTCCAAGACCACTTCCTCAGTATTCATGGTAAATGTTACTCTCCCAAAGACAGCTGTCATCCTGTCCTTTTCCCAGCGGCAACCATCAACCCACTCCATCCCCGTGTGGCAGCTGTCAGTCCTCTCCTGCACCCCATGATGGACACTGACCTTGCTCCTTCCTCCTTCCCTTGTGATGACTTCTGTCCCACTCCAGTCTCTAGTGGTCGCCATCACCTTACTCCTTTCTGTCACAGCCCCAGAGCCTCCCGTGTCTGCTCCAGCCCCAGAGCTATTAGGCCTTTTTACCTCCCATTTATACCAGTGCCCCTTGGTCTGGTCATGTGTCAGTGTTTCTTTGTGTATGAGCACATGGCTTTTTCTCTGTTAGGGCTGGCTATGTGCTCCTCTCGTCTTTCATCCTTGTTTCTTTTTACCACACCCCCTTGTTTAGCCCTTGTCTAGTCCTCGTTTTGGTAACTGTGTTTACCTGTTTCTTGTGTGCTTTTCTCTGTATTTATAATGCTTCCTTTCCTCTTATGTTTGCTGGATTGTTTTGTGCTGTAGGCCTTGTTCTAAATGCATTTGTGCCATGCTGTTTGTGTTGAGTGTTTTGTGCCTCTTTGCCTACTACTCAAGCTCCTATATCTGTATATATATATACTGTATATATATATATATATATATATCCTGGACAGCAACCAATCTGACTTCAGAAGTGGACATTCGACCGAGATTGCCTTGCTTTCAGTTGTTGAAGCCGTAAGACTGGCAAGAGCGGCTTCCAAATCTTCTATACTTATCTTGCTGGATCTGTCCACTGCTTTTGATACGGTGAACCACCAGATTCTCCTGTCAACCCTATTGGAAAATGGCATCTCATGAACCGCACATCAGTGGTTTGAATCTTACCTCTCAGATAGGTCCTTCAAGGTATCTTGGAGAGGTGAGGTGTCCAAGTCGAAACATCTAGCTAATGGGATGCCTCAGGGCTCAGTTCTTGGACCACTTCTCTTCTCTGTCTACATGGCATCACTAGGTTCTGTCATTCAGAAACATGGCTTTTCATATCACTGCTATGCTGATGACACTCAACTCTACCTCTCATTCCATCCTGATGATCCGACGATAGCTGCTCGCATCTCAGCATGTCTAACAGACATTTCTTGTTGGATGACGGACCATCACCTTCAACT
>NW_015547644.1:179714-180973 GCF_001515605.1 Sinocyclocheilus anshuiensis
TATATATATATATATATATATATATTGTAACGGGGTGAAGAATCACACGACAAGTAATCTCAATCAATACCCCGTCTCTAGTTCCCATCCACTTCTTCAGGAGGTTAATGTGGTTGGGCTGCCCGATTATAGTGGCACTGTTGGGCCTGCTGCGCCTTCGTCAGGTGTTCCCGGACTACTGGCATGACCCGGTCGATCCTTTCCCTCATCTGTTTGACATGCTCGATGACTGAGCGATGGGCTGCCGGCTGCTGCTCCCAGGCTTCCTTTGCCACATCAATTTCACCATCCAGTTAAGCTCATCAACCATAACTCCTTCAAAAATAGCTAGAAACCTTGGAGTTGGGATTGATGATAAGCTCAATTTCTCAGACCACATTGCTAAAACTGCCCAGTCCTGCAGATTTGCTTTATACAACATTAGGAAGATCAGGCCCTTTCTTTCAGAACATGCACTCGTGTCACACCTCTGTTCATCAACTTGCACTGGCTACCAATAGCTGCTCACATAAAATTCATGGCATTGATGTTTGCCTACAAAACAACCAATGGATCTGCACCATTTTACCTAAATTCACTACTTCTGACTTATGTGCCCTCCAGAAGCTTGCGTTTTGCAAGTGAACGGTGCTTTGTAGTGCCATCCCAAAGAGGCACAAAATCACTTTCACAGACTTTTACATTAAATGTTCCCTCCTGGTGGAATGACTCAATCCGAGCAGCTTCATCTTCAAGAATCGGCTAAAAACACATCTCTTCCATCTTTATTTGACCCTGTAACTCTAGCACTCTCTATTCTATTTTAATTCTACTTTATCTATATTTATCATCTTTTTTTATTTAAAAAAAAACACTAGCTTTCTATTTTTTTCTATTCTATCTACTTGTTTTCCTTTGTGTGTGTTAGTATGTGTGTGTGTGTATGTATAATTTATATATATATATATATATATATATATATTGTAACGGGGTGAAGAAGTGTCGTCCTCCCGCTGTTCCTTCCCAAACGAGCCCCCTCCCGTCACCTGTTGGAACACATCATAGAAGAAATTAGGATTTTGGGAGGGGGACTCACCTTCTCTCCCGCTATCCGAGTTCCTGGGCAATGGCTTTGGCGGTGACTTTTCGGAGGGGCACTGCCTAAGGGTACCGGGTGGCATAGTCGACTATCACCAGGATGTGTTCATGTCCCCGGGCAGACTTAGGCAACGGCCCCACAAGGCCCATCCCGATGCGCTCGAAGGGCACCTCGATGATGG